>NC_056725.1:1268163448-1268170948 GCF_019279795.1 Protopterus annectens | reverse complement strand
CAGCTGGACTAACCCGGATAACAAATGTCAATCAATCAGTCAATCAATCAATCAATCAATCAATAAATAAATAAATAAATAAAAGGTGTTCATTTTGGATAACTACCCCTTCCTCCAAGCATGCGCGCCCAGTAAGGAAGGAAAGCTAAGTTCCAGGACTGTTTTAGCAAACTTGCTTTAATTTTTATTCAACAGTTACACAGTTTCTCTGAAAACATCTCAGATAGTTAATGGGCTCCATTACTTTCTTACCTACAAGGTGAATCATTTTGCTCAAACCAGTTTAAGACTACTGTTCAAAGAGTCAAAGCTTTTCAAGTTGATAATGGACTCATAAAAATTACAGATCTGGATAAAGTATATGCATTACTTGTAAGTTCATTTTTTTTTTCAATATTTTAACATTTTAAGATTAGAATGATAAGCTGAGACATTCTGAAGTGCCCAGAGGAGGTGAAAGTGTTGTTCTTCTCTGTTGTCTGTTGCTATGGCAGAAATTTGATTCGCGTCTCGATGAAAATATGGCCGGTTAAAGCGAAACTAGATAAGAGGGAGTCTACTGTACTAAGTCTATGGTTACATATTAATGGTGAACAAGCAAGCACCTAATATGTAAAAATAAATAAATAAATAAATAAAACTCTTTTCCCCACCAAGTTTGCAAGAAATTGTTTTTGCTGCAGCAAGTCAAAACAACTCTAAATGTGCACAAAAAACTTGTAATAAATCCATTATCTGTAAAAATGTCTGCAGGTTCTAAAGAATCTCAAGTACAAAATAAACAAAAACAACAATTACCTAAAATTAGAAGTGTACCATTTAAACCACAGCACAAAACCAGAGAAACTCAATTCAATAAAACTCATTCTCAAAACTCCTAGTTTGATAATAAGTGAAATTATTCCTTTAAGACTGTTATTGCCAAATCTTTATGTTCCCTTAGGTTTTAAGCCTGATTTGGGTGAGCATTAAGAAAAGATTCAAGTTGGTGATGATGATGCTTTCTTTAACATAACCACAGTTCTAGCATGATATATTATATATTACATTTTTGAAACTATCATAATTCCCTAATAAATGGCATAGTTTTGCCCCATTAAGTTTATATTTCTGTTTTCTGTGGCATGCATTAACAAAGATATACAAAGTACTTTTTTTATTGGTAGCATTAACTGTCGTTTGTTAACAAATGTTTTTTTGCATGCTCAAGAAGATGAGACTTAATTAGGGATATATGTGACATAAAATATGCAATTTGTGTTATGATTTTTACTTTGTGAATAGCTGTGTTTAAAATCCATTCTGCTGCAGATGCAGACTAGTTATCATAAAAGATAATAGCAGTAGATGTTAACGTTCTGTTGGCTTTGCCACAGTCAAGTCTCCATTTTTAAGTGCTATGAGATAATGAAATAGTCTAAAATCTTGATAAAAGTTTACTTCTCTGCTGTAGAAAGCATTGATGCTCTTTCTTCATTTAACTGTAAAGTTTATGTATTGTGTACTTTGTCAGACTTGCTGAAGGGCATGATATGGTTATCAGTAAGCAACTGCCAGCCAGGAGTGCAGGAATAAATTGGAGATTGAAAAGACTGACCAGGCTAGGAAGGACTACTGGTTGGCTGACAAGCTAAGAAAGAAGTTGCAATAGCAGAGAATAGGGCATCGGAGGCACTCTACCAACTTCTGGAAAGTGACTCAGTAAAGGTCACAAAGAAACTATATCAGGTTGCAAAACAAAGACAGAAAGATAAAGAAGATAGTCAGACACCCTTCATAAGGGATGCCAGCAACAACCTGCTCACCAGTCCAGAGGGCATCAAAGGCAGATGGAAGGAATATTTCCAGCAGCTTCTGAATGAAGAAAACCCCACAGAAGCTATACTGCCCCAGAAACAGCCTACAATGAGAGAAGAAGAGGAGCCCACCTTAGAAGAAGTAAGAACAGCACTAAGGAAGATGAAGTCAGGGAAAGCAGCAGGTTCAGGTGAGGTCACAGCAGATATGATAAAGATGCTGGGTGACATAGGGGAGAAATGGCTCCTGAGGGTACTAATAGCAGTGTGGAGAGAAAGGCTTATCTCAGATGACTGGAGAATAAGCATACTCGTGCCAGTGTACAAGAACAAAGGAGACATCCACAACTGTGGGCAGTACAGAGGGATCAGACTCCTACCACATTGCATGAAAGTTCTGGAGAGGGTGATTGATAAATGGATACACAGTAGAATGTAAGACGGGAGATGAGCAGTTTGGATTCAGGTCATGATGCAGCACAATTGACCCAGTGTTTGCATTGAGACAGATATTTGAGAAGAAGCTAGAGATAAGGAGAGTCAGTCCAACTGGGCATTCCTAGACTTAGAGAAAGCATATGACAAGGTCCCAAGAAAGCTAATCTGGGCAGTACTGTGATGGTTTGAAGTCCCGGAAACATTGGTAGAATTAGTGCAGGCTATGTACAAGGACCCAGTGACTCAAATACGAACAGTGTTTGGCTTCACAGAGGGGTTCCCAGTGGGAGTGGGTGTACATCAGTGTTCAGCTCTGAACCCACTGCTGTTCATACTAGTGATGGACTACATTAGCAAACAGGTTGGAGGAAACAGATCAACAAAGTTGCTCTATGCAGTCGATGTGGCAGTGTAGGCAGACTCTGAGCTAGAACTTCAGCAAAGGATAGAAGAATGGAATGAAAATCTGAAGGTACATGGGATGAAAATAAGCACAGATAAGATGGTGGTAATGGCAGCAAACTGGGGAAATCAGAAGAAGCTGAGAATAGCGGTAGAAGGGAAGATAGTGGAACAGGTAAACAGCTTCAAGTATCTGGGAGGGGCAGTTGAGGAGAAGGGTAGTCTGAATGAAGAGGTCAAAGCTGGAATCGGAGGGGCTGCAGCCAACTGGCCTAGAGTATCAGGTGTAGTCTATGACAGAAGAATGCCAAAGAAGCTGAAAATAAGGTGTACAAAACAGTGGTGCGACCAGTACTACTGTACGGTACAGGAACCTGGGCAGTAAAGGCAGAACAGTTGAAGAAGCTAGAGGTGATGGAAATGAAGTGCCTTAGAAAGGTGGTAGGATACACACTGTGGGGTAGACAAAGAAATGAGGACATAAGAGCAGAAGCCAAAGTAGCTCCAATTGCAGAAAAGATCAAAGAGAACAGATTATGGTGGTTTGGACACATGTAGAAAAGCAGAAGACAATCTGGTGAGGAAGATTTGGAACAGACAGGAAGAAGGGAAGAGAAAGTGAAGACGTCCAGCAAAGAGGTGGATGGACTGTGTGAAAGAAGATCTGCGACAGTCAGGCATGAATGTTGAAGAAGGCAGGAACGTGGCACAGAATTGAGAGTTGGCGACAGTTAACACGATACCTTGACCCTATGTAGACAAAAATGGGATGATGATGATGAACTGCCGGCAGCTCTTTCCCCAACTCCAAATTGAATGCCAGTGTAGTAGGATGACTTTCAGTTTGTTCTAAATCTAGTTTTCTAATTTCTGAGGAAGGCATGCCAAAAATCATCATGCTAGTTGCTTTGTCTAATTGGGGTTGTTGAGATGCAAGTGGGAACTCTCCGAAAGATATTGGATACAAGACAGGAGATGGTTGTTTGTGTATAATGCATGAATGAGCCTTCTTAACTTTGAAAACTGACTGCTGTAATTGTATGATTACTTTGCACTGTTTTTGTCACAAATGTAATTAATATCTTTCATCCATTTTATTTTTTTCTGATTTATCTTCATCTCCCACTGCTTGCCAACTCTCTGTCCTCCCATAGTCTACAAGCCCTTTTGTTCCCATGCAGGCTGTGAGCTGATCACAGGAGGCTGTAATATTGTAGTTGTGGTGAGTGTCTGCATTTCCACGGGTGCCTCAAATGCCCTTCCCATGCATATATCTGCTTCCTAATTCACACAGTAATGAAAGGTACCATCACTGACCATGTAGCACCAAGGCCATATCCCCAGCTTTTTTGGGGTCTTTCAAACCTCCAGTTACTTGGTGGCATTTGGCTGACCACTGCCACGACTCCATTCCCCTAGGATGGTCAAGCTGCAGTGGTCACTCATTCCCATTCTCAACCATCCAGTTCTTCCAGCTTAAAAGCTGCTATTCAAACTCAAGCATCTGCTTCATAGTCAGTGATGTACTCCTGTATGCCACAAACAATGTACATCTTAGAAGCAGAAGATAAAAGCACACACAAGATACTTTTTTCTCCCTTTTTTTGTTAATATAAAGTGGCTAATGCACTTTGGAGAATAGCAGATAAATGCCAGGACTTAAGCACAAATGTTTAAGACTCTTATGATTGTTATTCAGTTACCTCTCTCATATTTTCAGTATCAGTTTTATTGCGTAGCAACTACTCAAGCCCATATCATTGTAGTCCTCCTGATATTTATTATTTCTTTCATTTTGAAAGATGCTGAGTGCTGACATAAAATAGAGAATTTTCAGTTAATTTAAAAAAAATGCTGTGCCGAGTTAAACTATGGCATTTCATGTCTGTAAACAGGTAACTGGAAAAGTTCTCTTAGACCTTCATTGTAGATTGCTTGCATTTGTAATAGAGTGACATTTAGACACTATGTTTTTAAATGAAGCTGGGAACAGGAAGAACAGTCCCCATGCTTGGGTAGTAAGTTCAAAGCAAGACTTCTAGGATCAGTTCATTTATATGCTTATACTGTAAGAAACTAACAAAACTATATAAAGCAATATGGATAATGTCTTCCTAGTTCTGTCAGAGAAAACTAATGTACACGCATGCACACACACACGCACACACGCACACACGCACACACACACACACACACACACACACACACACACACACACACACACACACACACAAAAGCACAGATTAATGGAAGATTAAAGCAACTAATACCACCAGTATTACAAAAACGCAGTACATTACAAATGAAATTGAATGCAGGTTCTCCAAGCCAAAAAAAGTCTTGAAAGCCTCACGGTATAACCAAAAGAACAGCAAGTACTTTTAAGTTAGTCTTATGATCAGTGTTATAGTGATGGGAATCAGTCTCTCTGTATTTCTCTGTCAGATACAATTTCCAGTTTCTCTTTTCAGGTCTTCCTTCACTGTGATTGATGTGTGTCAGAGTCGCTGCTCTCAGCACAATGTCCCTGTTGAGAAAAGGGAACCAGTCTCTGCCTGGGATTTTTTCTTTAAGCAAACCTGCTGTCACTAATACAGACAGGTAATGCAACTTAACAGAAGCACATTACAATGTTTTAAAAAAGTTCTTTGTAACACTGCTAAAGACATTATTTGCACAACTGTTATGCATTTTTGAGTAACTTGTACTCTTCCAAATGCTGAAAAACCACAATGCCATATTACAGTTGACCCCTCAAGGAGGTGGGCAGTAAATTTCATGCATATTAGATGGTCTGTGTGTCCAAACCAGTCAGCCAGGACAGGTACTGTACATTACCTTTGAATGGTTGTAGTCCACTTAGTGCAGTTAAGACTTTTGCCTTCCCCAGCCTTTTTTACTAGCTTCTCTAGCCTATGTAGTGAGGATATAATGCTGTTTTATAATACTATTCTGCTGTCTACCATCCCTACAGCTCCAATTTGTTCCCTTTGGTTTTGGGACTGACACTGTGATATTCTTGCAGTCATTTTGTGACCTTCTCTGCTCTGTTTACTCAAGGCATTTCCTTATTGTTTCTTACATACCCATTCTTTGGGGATCTAGTATCCTTAGGTTTTCCCCCTGGAAGAGTCTTAATGTGGTTTTGAATCAGATTTGTTCTTCCGTGCAGTTTGTCCCTCAACAGAAACTGACTTAGCTTTTGTTTCTGTGGGTTAGATCGGGTATCATCTATATAAATAGTTAGCATAAAGGTTAGTTTTCTTACTTCACCAGCTTTACTAATCTCGGCAGCTAAGCTAACTAAAGAGATTTTCTGCTTCCTTAACGTGGATGCAGAACAGCAATGTGGCATATTTGTCCTGGCCTTGTACCACCAGTCTGTCCAACTCTATGGTTCACCTCAGTTATTTTCTGTGTTGTTTTAAGTGGACTCTGTCATTTGGCCAAAAATATGTTTTCTGCAGAAGGACCCAAATCAACTGCTGATATTCAGCCTTAAGTTCCCGGGTTCTGTTTTTTGTGGTATACACCATTTATTGTGTACTTAAATTACCTTTAGCCTAACACAATAGAAGCATGACAAACATTTCTGGTTGCTGAAATCCTTATTTTGTGAATTTGGCTGAATTAGATATTGTCCTTGTTTTGAAGTTTCCTACTTTAGCTTTAATATCTACAGGTACACAAACTAGCTAGTTTCTTTACTAGTTCCAGAAATCTCTTCTTTCATGGAGAATGCAGTACACATATTTTGCATTTTATACTGCAAACTAATTGCTTTGGTGTAGTCTCTGGGTAATCTTTATTAGCATTGCTGTACTTCTATATTGTTTTGCTTCCAGGTATTTGCCTTGCTTCTACTGTCAGCTTTTGAATGTAAATTTACTGCACAGACATGTACAAGAACACCAACCATTGCCTGCGAAATTATTTCATCTTGCCAACTAGAATAAGTTATTACACTCACTGCAAGGTATATATATGTTTATATGTATATATTTATATATCTATATATATCTATATATATCTATATATATATATATATATATATATATATATATATATATATATATATATATATATATATATATATATATATATATATATATATATATATATATATATGTTTATATATATATATATGTTTATATATATATATATATATATATATATATATATATATATATATATATATATATATATATATATGTTTATATGTATATATTTATATATATATATATATATGTTTATATGTATATATTTATATATATATATATATATATGTATGTATGTATATATTTATATATATATATATATATATATGTATGTATGTTTATATGTATACATATATATATATATATATATATATATATGTTACCAGTATTTTTTATTTTTCACTTATTTTTATTTTGCAGTTTGTTTAACAGGTAGGTGGCTAGTTTATTGACCCTTTTTAGCCATAACCCACATAAGAGTACAGTAAGTCATTTTACAGATCATAGTCCAGTAATGAAATTAGTACACAAAAATACGTAAGTAAGCAAACTGAAGGCTAAACACACATGAAAATATAGTAGTAAAATTAGTAAAGGTGTACATTAAATATTACAAGTTGAAATATTCATGTACATGCGAGCACTGACATAAGCTTGTCATGAAAGCAGGCGAACTTTACATTCATTTTGCAAGTGTTACCTTTGTTTTTGATGTTTGGAATTTTACTATATTTTTATGTCAGTATGTAGTGTTACATTGTGCCAGTTGCTGTTTAATTTTTCTCGTTACCCTTGTTGATGAACCTAAGGTTTTGTTATTTCCTATATTGATAAATAAAAACCTCTGTTGTTTTCTTACTCTACTG
>NC_056725.1:1268155590-1268162948 GCF_019279795.1 Protopterus annectens | reverse complement strand
CGACCTTCTTCAGCGCCTTTACATTAAGGTCTCTGAATATTGACATTTCACCAGACTGCAGAGGGATCTGGTCAAGGAGCTTCGATACCCTCTCTGGTAACTTACCTGAGCAGTTGGCCCAGACGGTTAACTCTCAGTTGGCTACCCTGTCCTCATTATCCAACTCGTCCATGAGGCTCATTTCTTATGCAGCCAAGGAGCGAGCAGAGCGGCGGAACAGGTGTTGCTCTACGGAGACAAGCCTGGCTCGCCTGTGTCACTTTTGGAGGCCTTTAAGTCTTCCTTTGCCGACGCCTTTGATGGGTCCTCCTGTTTGGACCCAAGGTAAAGGACACTTTGACTCGCTGAACAGGAGGGTAAGACTTTAACTGCCAGGGGCCGGTTTTCCACTCCCTTCAGACCTTATCCCAAGGCTAAGAGGAGGGAAAATGTGGTTCCGTAAGTCTCAAAAGCCTTACTCCACAGCAGAGATTCCCCTTCTAGAGGCAGAGGAGGGGAAATTTTTCAGGAGACGCCGTCCCAGAGGCGCGGAGGCCCCGCAACACTGGAGACCGCGAGTCCTTTCGTGGCTCCTCCTCCTTCCAGCATCCCTGAAGGATTGCCCGACTGTGCAGCTCCGAGCCAGTCGGGGTCGTTTCGAGGCACCTAAAGGCCTGGGAAAATATCACTCAGGACCAATGGGTGCTCGAATCATCGCCGGAGGTTACACCATTCCCTTTTCTCAACCCCCACCAGTCCAAAGAATCCCGGACCCGCCACCCAGTCAACGGGATCTGCAGCCAGAAATATCAAAGCTGCTTCAAAAGGAGTCATCCAACCTGTCCCCGCAGACCAGGCCGGATCAGGGACTTACTCAAGATTCTTTTGGTGCCAAAAGACCGGGACTTGAGGCCCATTTTGGATCTCAGCAATTAAACCGATTAGTGAAAAGTCCAAATTCGGATGGTCACCTTGCAATCCATTCTCCGCTTTTGGAGAAAGGTGTTTGGATGTGCTCCATAGATCTAAAAGACGCCTATTATCACATTCTGATAGATCAGGCGCCAGGAGACACTTCGCTTCAGCCTGGGAGACAGTCATTTCCAGTTCCGCACTGCCCTTTGGTCTCACCACAGCCCCCAGGGTGTTCACCAAATGTTTGGCGGTGGTGACTGCTCACCTGAGAAGTCTAGGATTCCAGGTGTTTCCATACCTAGACGACTGGCTCCTAACTGCCACCTCCAGGCATCTACTCTTAAAACCTAGCAGCCACTATCTCTAGGCAACTCCTTAGGAATCACCTTCAATTGGACAAAGTCTATTGCTGCCATCTCAGCGCATTCTGTTTATTGGTGCAGAAATAGACTCAAGGCAGATGCAGTCTATCTTCCTACAAAGGATAGAAACATTACAGTCTCAGGTTCGGGCTTACTCCTCAGACGCCGGCCCCAGCCAGAATGGTCCTACAACTGTTAGGTTCCATGTCCACCATTCTTCTCGTCCCCTTGGCAAGGTTGCATATGAGGATACTCCAGTGGCTCCTCTCAGTCCAGTGGTCTTATCAAGACCTTCCCCTGTCACCACATATTGATCACAGAGACGTGCAAACAGGATCTTCGTTGGTGGCTTCTTTCCTCCAACCTGGATCAGGGGCGTCCCTTCGTTCCCCCATCCCGCTCGGCCACGTTGACTACGGACGCCTCCCAGACAGGGTAGGGTGGACATTATCTGGGCAGGTCGGTCACATCAATATCCTGGAAATGAGGGCGGTGCTTTTGCAGTTGGAAGCACTGCACGATCACCTCCCCCAGGGTACGATTGCCATTCAGTCCGACAACATGTTGGTAGTCTGGTACTTGAACAAGCAAGGAGGGACCAGGTCTTACCCCTTTGCAGAGAGCCATGAAGGTATGGGATTGGGCGATTGCTACCAAACGCTTTTCTAGTGGCAACACACATTCCGGGAGATCCAATGTGATAGCCGACAGACTGAGCAGAACTATTCTCCTCACGAGTGGTCCTTGAACGACAGAGTGGTAACACAGATTTTCAGATGGGGAGCTCCATGTTGCGATCTTTTCGCAACTCCCCTCAACGCAAAATGCCAGCAGTTCTTCTCTCTCACCCGGTTCCGGGGGAGATCCCCAAGGATGCTCTAGTCCAAGCTTGGCCCCCCGGTCTGCTATATGCCTTTCCACCGGTTCCCCTTCTCCCCAAGGTGATTCAGAAGGCGATTCGCTTGGGAAGCAAAATTATTCTAATCGCCCCATACTGGCCTCATCAAGTCTGGTTCCCCTTTCCTCACAAGTGGCATTGGAGGGTCCCTGGTTCCTGGACCAAGTTCTGGACCTCTTGGCCAGCATCAGTCAGGACAACTCCATCAGTCCTCCTTCATTGAAGCTAGCAGCTTGGCTACTCCTCTTCCGACCATAGTTTGGAGCCATTCTTTCGACCCTGAAGTCATGCATATTTTTGTCCTTGGCCCACAAGACTTCTACTAAAAGATGTATAGCAGTAAATGGAAGAGGTTTGCTATTTGGGTAACTCCGAGGATTGGAGCCCTATGACAGCCTGGGGTGTCAGAGGTTCTGAAGTTTTTAACTTTCCTGTTCAACCAGGGTTGTTAGGTTATCTACCATCAAAGTTCAATTGGCAGCTATTTCCAATTTTTCCGCGAGAGCATTAGAACCACCTTTAATGAGCAACAAGCTGTTGCAAAGCTTTTATTAAGGAGCTTGGCTTCTCTGACCCCCTATATCTCATCCTGCACCACACGTGGGACAGCAATGTAGTGTTAGGTGCATTAGCTTAGCACCTCCTTTACCCCAGGCCGGCCAGCAACCTGTGACTTAAAATTTCTTTCTTGGAAGACTGCCCTTCCTAGTTGCTGTACATCAATGGCGGTTCAGAACTTCAAGCCTTATGTGTCAAACCACCATACCTGGTATTTCACGGGATAAGTATCACTTGGGCCAAACCCATCCTTTATACCAAGGTTTGTTCTAATTTTTGTTTTGCAACAATCACTGGAATTACCGTTTTTTTTTTCCTAAGTATTCAAACAGAGCTGAGTATACCTTTCACAGCTTAGATGGGCTGAACAATTCGTTTCTATTTGTATATAGGACACACCAAGCAGAAAATCAGATCAACTGTTTTGTGTTCTTTTAGGACGGTAAATTGGGCCGGCTTAGATCACGAAAGCCACACTATTGCCAAGTGGATCAGAGATTGTATCAGTCATATTTATGCATTTCTAATAAGGAGCTTACAGTTCAGTAGCTCATTCTACCAGAACTATAGCCCTTAAACCTTTCATTCCAAACTCTCTATTAATGACATCTGTGCGGCTGCTAGGTAGTCTTCTCTACATACCTTTATTTCTCTCACTACAAATTGGATGCTTAGCATCTAGGGAATTAGAGCTTCCTTGGGGTTCCACGGTTCTCGGACGGTTTCCAGTAGACCGCACCCAGGAATTAGGTGCTAGGGGCGGCTGTCCATCTGGTTAGAGAATGTAGGCGAGTTAGGATCATATTACATCTTTTAGTTATGTACTTACCATAACTTTAGATGTATGGGATCCATCTAAGCCTGCATTCCTAATATTTCCCACCACTCCTTCCCCCTGCCTTGGAGGCCAGAAGGAACCGGACGGTCCAAGTTCAACTGTTTCCTCTCTTGAAACACCTGGCAGTATTATAACAACAGTCTGTGCATGTTAATGAGGACAAACAAGATCTGGGGAAGCAGTAGTGGTGCATCCTGGGATATGAGGTAACTCAGCCAATAAGAGACTGCGTTCTATTGTATAGCGTGCCGAGGCCGGGCAGGGATGCGGCTCGAACCCATCTGTAGAGAATGTAGGCGAGATGGATCCCATACATCTAAAGTTATGGTAAGTACATAACTAAAAGTTTCAGAATAAGGGACCAGCCGCTGCTATCGGTAATGAATCTACTGAATGCTTACCTCGATTTAAGAATTTAAGTAATTATGTTCCTATACACCACCCTTTATTAGAAGTATATCTAAAAATGACTGAAGATGAGTTATTTGATTATCATAAGAGAAATAAATATAATAAGGGTAGAAGAAAAGGGAATCTTACATTTAAGGAGAAGAAAAGTTTGAAACAGTTGCAGGCCCTTGAATCTATTACTATTAGACCGGCCGATAAAGGTGGTTGTATAGTTGTTATGGATACCATACATTACCGAAACTCAATGGATGCATTACTGAATGATGTATTTTATAAGCAGATTGGATGGCAGGAGGCTAAGGGTATTGTTACTTTTGTCCATGACTCTTTATTAGATATGCATAAGGGTAGGATAATAGATAAAGAATTATTTGATTATTTGTGTATTTCAGTGCCATTAATTCCTGAGATACAAGGGCTTCCGAAGATACACAAGGATGCTCGAACCCCCCCAATGAGACCTATAGTCTCAGGACAGGGTTGGGTAACGGAGCATCTTTCAGTTTAATAATGGAAAAAAACATCTACGACCAGTGTTGAATAGGAACAGTATAGTTTTGAAAGATTCAAAACAGTTCTTGTTAGAACTTTATGAATGTTTGAATAGCAATGAAGAGTGTCAAGACTTTTTATTGGTGACTATGGACATACAGTCTTTATTCACTGTCCTTCCAAATGATTTGGGGATAGAATATATATCTAAATACCTTCGAACTCATAGTGATTATTCACCAGTACAAGTAGAATTAATAGCTCATTTCTTGAAACTTATTTTAGAGAACAATACTTTTCTTTTCCAAAATAACTTATATCAACAACAGGATGGAGTAGCCATGGGGACACCATGCGTGAATAGTTATGCCAATATGTTTTTGGCATATTATTGGAAAATAATATTATTTCCAAACTAGTGAATTTAAACAGTATATAGTTTTTTATTGTCGTTTTGTTGACGATCTTTTCTTTTTATGGACAGGAGGAGAAAATTTGTTACTGACTTTCTACACAAAGATGAATAGTTTGACGGAATTCTTGAAGTTTACAATAGAATATTCTAGAGAAAGAGTAGTGTTTCTTGACCTATACATGGAAAGGATGACATGTGGTTTGATTAACACTGGTGTTTATAGGAAGCCATGCTATCATAACACGCTTTTAATGAGGACTAGTATGCACCCACCACATGTCTTCAAAAACATTATTAAAGGACAAGGAATGAGGGCATCTAGACTAAATGCCACAGAAATGGGCTTTGAGAATGAGTTAGGTAAATTGAGACTAAATTTTATTGATAGGGGCTATTGCGGATATGAAGTTGAACGTGATCTAAATAATTTAGTAGAATTAAGGTTAGGGAGAGCAGCACCTTATTTTGGACCACAGAAAGTTAATGATGGACGAATATCAAGAGAAGACCCACTCCATGTGAAGATCTTAACTTCATACACATCTGACCATACTGCACTTAGGAGCATTGTACAGAAACATTGGTCAGTTTGTATGTAGATGAAGAAGTTGAGGGTATCGTTGGTGAGGAAACTAGGTTCACCCTTAAGAATAAGCTAAATCTTAAGGAACATATGGCTGCATTGAAACTGGCCGGTTTTGTGACAGGTGGAAATGCAGAACCATGTGGACACTGTAATTACTGTTCCTTTATAGACACCAACAAACAATTTTGGCACCCTGATTTACATTTAACATTTGAGATGAAAGCATATGCACATTATAGGACCATGAATATAGTGTATTTGGCGGTGTGACAAATCTGTAATGCCTTTTATGTGGGAAAAACTAACAGACAGTTTAGAGAGAGGATTAGAGAACATCTCTACCACATAAGAAAGAAGTCACTATACAATGCATTGGCCAAACATGTCTTTGAATCAGGGGAAGAACATGAGTTTAGATTTAGGGTCTTAGAAGTTATTCTTCCTAATATAAGAGGTGGAGACATTAGAAACCACACAGAGAGTAAAGAGAGTCAATGGATTGTTAGGCTAAGGGCAGATAGAGGCCATGGCCTTAATGAAAGAGCCTCTATTAAACCCATCCTCAAGAAATGTAGGAATATTAAGCTATAGTCATATTCCATTGCATACTACTCAATGTGTGTTTCTTATGTGTGTTTTTTATGTGTGTTTTTTATGTGTGCCTTTTTATCTCCTCTATTCTACATTATTTATGTGTATTTACATTGCCCAGATCCTTATAGCTATATATTCTATATATATATTATTTTTATATACTCCCACTATACATGCAGTTCTAAACAGACATATATATGTATTTATTTTTAATATATATATTTAATATATATTTATATATATTATATATTATAAATTTTAAATATATATTTTTTAACACATTTACTATATTACATATTATATATTAATGTATTTTCATCCATTTAAGCTGCTTTCTTATGAGCTTCAAGAGTTTAGTCATAAATAAGTTTTTTTCGATATATATACATACAGCAAACATATATATATATATATATAAAATAAGCATTATAAAATTATCACACATCATAGACACATTATTTATTTATTTATTTTATTTTACATTTGTTGAGGAGTCCAGCTGGATATATCATCCATTTTCAGTGGAAGCCGGGGAGATAGCTCAAACTTGGTTTATTCGAAGTGAAAAATAATACACAAAGAAAATCTTGCTAAATACATAAAGTAACAAGATGGTTCGACGATACTCAAATTGTGACATAGTAGTAACATATAAACATACAGTAGTTGGGAAAACAACGACAAAAAAAAACATGAACATGTGATATACAATGGAGAATACCTATCGCCAATGTACAAGGAGAAAGGATACGAGGAAAGTAGGAAGATGGCAGTTATATATGTACACTTTTTTTAATAGATAATTAGAAGAGATGTAAATCAATCAATGGATGCAAAAAATATGAATAGATTTTTGGGTTCTAAAAATGAGGGGTTTAGTCAGGGGTCAAGAAAATAAAGTTAGTCAGGATTGAAATTTACAGGGGCACAACCATTACGTTTTTAAGAGTGGGGGAGCCTGAGTTTCTTTTTAAAGAGAGGTTTTGAGGGAATAATGTAGAAAGTTCAGAGGGAAGCATGAGTTCCAATCTTTATCAACAGTGTTGGAGAAAAGGGAATCTCCGGCCCCTGTTGTTTTGCTTTATCAATATTTACAAGAAGTTTGTGTGCAGATCTCTTAGGGACTTTAGGTTATGGTAAGGGGTGAATAAGGAAGTGCCAGATAGTATGGGTGTTTTGTTAGGTTGATAAAGAATTTGATGGGCTATGCCTAGTTGAGTTAAGTTTAGTTGTATTGAAATTCAAGCCAGCCTAGTTGTTTTTAGATTAGTACAGTGGTGGGTTCTGTGAAAGGGTTTCCTGTGGCAAAT
>NC_056725.1:1267963090-1268148090 GCF_019279795.1 Protopterus annectens | reverse complement strand
CAAAGAGAACAAAAAACAAGATGGACTGTAGACTTGTAACAGCCTCTTCTTAGAACCTCCAAGAGGCCTTCTGTACATCCTGATTTTGCTTCCCAAATTATCCTCCTAATCAACAAAGTGATACAGCTGGTGACCCAAACAGTATGGGTAAGCCTGAATGTTGCATCATCTCCCCCTGAAGAACCCATACAAGTTCACCTGAGCAACTAATGACTGGACCGGCTGGGCTTAACTCCCAGATTTCACTATGGTGGGAGAAGCCCTTAAAAGGCTCCTACTCTGCAGAGTTTTAATCTCCCTTATGGAGACCCGCCAGTGATTAATAGATTTTGGAAGTGGTTTTATGTGTCATCCACATTTACTCTGAGGGCTGTAAACCATTTCCTTCATTTGCTGTGTTTCACTGAAAATTTGGCTGCTGAAATGAGTCTGAATGGTCTGCCAGATGTAGACATGAAGTTTCAATCGCTATCTCAGATGGTGATGATATCATCCACTTCCAAAGGCTGATCTAACCTTAGGGTCATCTTTTATCTGAGTGGCCTGAACTAGTTAATGCCCAAAGAATCCCAATCCATTCTTCCCTGTCAATCCTGAAACTGGATGTGCTAGATTCCTGTCTTCACATGAATTTTGCTGAGGAGTTGAGGTTTCTATGTGTTTGGGTAGGAGCCAGCAATTGTCAATCCGAACTCTGCCATTTGGACTAAAGTCAGCATCCAGGGTATTTATCAAATAGATTTATAGGTAAGTACTAGGCAAGCTGCCCTTGCAGGCTATTTTAAGCCTAGCCAGTTTCCCTTTTTGTGCTCAAAATAACCTATTTGGTTATAGATTGGCTTTACCCATCCCATGGTTGATAATTTTATATTGGCTCTAATGAGAATAACTGGGATCATACCCTAGATTATTTGATGGGACCCATGCATAGGCTAAAAGCATTTAGGAGCTGCCTCTGTCTACAGTGATCATTCCTGGGGTAAGTTTTGTGTTTTCATTTGTAGATGTAAATTACACTTGAAAATGGACAGGGAGAAGTTTGTTTTACGTGGATGGGGCATCTGTTCCACATCAGTAGTATCCTCTGCAAAATATATCTGGTCCTCCAAACCATTCTTTTAATGTTTCCGAAGGTTTACATCCCTAGACAGACTACTTATGATGCCATTTGACTTGCTGATTTGCTGTAAATCCATCATTAATGGTCAGAGGATGCCTTTTATGTCCAACACAGGTTAACTCCTACCAGTCTGTAGGATGCCAAGTATAGTGACAAGGCTTGGAGTCATTCCATGCATGATGTGTTGTTTAGGTTTTGTATTCTTTTCAGTAAAACATCTCTGTGGGTGTTCCAGTTGCATGCATCTGGACGGACACATGCCAAAGGGGGCATCATATTTAATGACTGGCCTAATGAGGGCTGAGTAAAGGGGGACAATGACATCTGTAAAGCTAGACACAATCCCTTTGTTTATAAGCTGTGTAATATAGAAAGACTTTCTTATGACAGTAGACACATGCTGGTCTCTGTCCACATAGTTCCAAATCACCAACAACTGGGTCATCCCTTAGGAGAGTATTGTCAATGTAGTAGTTCCCTGGGGTAGATGACTTCCCAAAGGTACAGTATGCATTTTTGGCATTTAGTTTCAGTCCATTTTGCCTTCCATCTGTTGCTTTGGTGACTTTTTCCAAAAATGCCCACCAGTTTGATTAAGCATGACCTGCATTTGACAAATCCAAACTGAGATGGGTCCAGTGTTTGGAGGCTCCTTATGTCCTTATTGATTAGTTGCATGATAAGCCTTTCCATATGAGGCTGGTCAGACTTATAGGTCTATAATTGTTTAGGTCTGTGTAAGCTCCTCCCTTATGCAGGAGAATGACTGTAGCTGTACTGCATTCTCAAGGTATAAAACCTGTGTAGAGCTCAGATTGAACAGTGTTTTAGGGGTGTGGCTAAATCTTGCTTTGTGCTATTTAAAATGAATCCAGGGATATTGCCAGGGCCCATCGATGCAGTATATTTAGCTTTTGATAGCTTCTTGGACTCTGTCTTGTGTGATACTGGAACTAAGCCAGCTTCAGGTACATCCTGATGGACAAATGGAGGGGGGAGAGCAGGGTAAAGTTAGAGCTAAATTTATCAGTCAGTAGGTTATCTATATCTTCAATCTTTCTGTAGTTAACATTATTTACAATCAGCAAGGTGCAAGGCGACATCAAAGAGAATTTATATTCATGAAGTAAAAAATTTTTATAGCAGTGGAGCTTGCTTGTGTGCTGGTCGTTATTTTGTTTGGTTCAACATTTTTGACCTTGCACCATACCGTACTTGCATGGGGGTTGGATGTGCGTTCTGAATCTTTGCAGTTTTCCCTGCACTGTTGGTGTTGCAGCTCCTGCTATGGTATACATATACATACATATATATATATATATATATATATATATATATATATATATATATATATATATATATACATATATATATATGACGCTTTTTGTTAAGTGTTTAATGCCTTGTTGTATTCACTTTTAATATTTTTGGCTGTTTTTTTTCCTGTGTTGGTTGTTTTCTCCTCTCCAGTTCTACATCTTTGCGACAGGGTGTATATCAGAAGCTGAAAGCTGAGAACTGGCGAATGCCACAACCTCAAATTCGTTCAAGACTGAAAATACTGAAGTGGAACATCAAATTCTTTCCCAGGAAAGAATTCGGTGGGCCATTCATGGCTTCTATTTCCCCAATGTGGTGCGATTTCGGAGTTGGTATATTTAAGTAGGGGTAGTGTTTGTGTGTTTCATGTTTGTGCTGGAACAGCAATTTTTCCCAGGAAAAAAATCACTGTTCACAGCTTTTAGAGTTATATACTTTCAGGGTTTGCAGTTCTATGTTATGGTGTTCGCTGTTTTCATATTTCAGTCATGTGATATAAACCCTTTGCCATTGGTCATCAATTCTGATGTGGAGCAGAGTCTAAGGGCTGAGGTGTTTCTACAATTCCATCAACAATGTATTTTTGGCTCGTTTTACCACGTTGGATTTCCTTTACTTTGGTCCAGTTATATTTGTGGTGTTATCGGATCATACATTCCGGAGGCTAGTGGAGTCGATTAGGCTGCTTATCCTATGAACTGGAGTTACTTGTTACAATTTAATAACAATTGATGGCCTAATTCTATGTGGTTGGTTTTTATACCTTGTGAATGTTGGGTTGTGAGTTCCAGAGGTGAGCAAAGTTGTTTATATTACCATCTCTACTACGAATTACTCTGATCTGCCTTGTTTAACTTTTTACATGACGGGTGTTGGTTTTTCTATTTTTCATGTTGTTGGGATGACCTGTGTGTTTTGTATGACCTTTACCTTGGTAAATGGTCGGTTTGTCTCTTCTTTTTGAAGTGTAATCACACAGGCGATTTCTTTTATTTAAACCGCATTGGCCTGATCGTGTTGTATGCTTCTTGTACTGGTTGGCCCGCGGGTTCATTATCTTCAGTAATCGGCTGGCGTTCAGTTTTGGAAGCACTGAGAATCTTCTATGAGTGATACAAAGCTTCAACCAGATTTTATTATTTCCTTCTGATATTTACCATCTGTATTCTTCAAACTGGTGACTCATTTGGGCACTTGTACTGACGTTTTTGCATATTATATTTATAGACCTTTATTCCTTAGTATATGGAATATTAGGTTGGTGTTTCCTCTTGAATGTTTAAGAGTTTTTTTTCTAGGGCCGGGTGAATATTTGGGACACTAGGCCTATCTTATTGACTAAACGTCAGTTGTTTCATCTTTGTTGAAAAATGGAGCCAGTTTATTCATCGAGGGAATGGTATCATGGTGTGGTGAACTTTTGGGCTGGATTTGTCAGTTCGTATTTGGACCTTATATTTCTGCTGGGGCTATTTATGGACTTGTTTTCTGCCATAACTCTTGAATTGGCCTGCTTCATTACGTGGACATTAATATTTGTTTTGTTTTGAATGTAAAACGATCATTATGAGACATATTATCTTTGTGCATGTTTTATGTATGGCTGATGAACTTCTGTTATGTGTTTAGATAGTTCAATCAAAGTTTATTGCTATTTAAAAAAAACATATTTAAGGCAGTAAAAAATATTTTTTATGTTTTTGGGGCTGTTGCACCAATAGAAGGGAAGTGTTTAGAATATATTTGTACACAGTTTATTTTTTGTCTGAGTGTTTATTTGTGTGTGTTTATCAATTTTACATTGCACTGTATATATTGTTTTGTAATAATTTATCATGGCTTTAATTCAAATTTTGGAAAGTTTATCTTGTGATGAGGATGATCTTTGTATATTTGAATCTTATGGTGAACATGATAGTATGCACCATTTGGGGGGGGCTATAGTTCTACTTCCTGTCAGGACATTTTTCAAAGGTTATCTGGGGAAATGAGGGAATTGTGGACCAACATTTGACATTTAAGGCTGTTTAAGGATTATTCTAAGGAAAATGTTACACCAAGAGGGTTGCAGGTGAAAATCCAACCATTTGTTAAGGGTATGGATGAGTTATTACAAAAGGAATGGTATACCTCTATGGCTTTTGTTCAGGTTTTGGTTGCGTTTTATGAACGCAGAATTACATCTCTTACCCAGACCATTACTGACTTGTGTGATAAGGCCAAATCTTTTCAAGCGGAAACTATTTTTTTCTCAAATTTCAATACTTTCTAAAGATTTGATGACAGTTGAAAAAGATTTAAAGTATAGAATGGTTAAGAAATTTCAGAGGGATATTAAGGCCTATTCTACAGGTAACCCTTTTGAATTAGAAATATCTGTTCAATTTTGTAATTCTAAGTCACCATTATTGGCAAATCATAAAAAGAAAAGAAAGAGGTCTATTTTAAAAAAAATCCACCACTACTTCTGATACATCTGGTGATGAATTATCTTCAGCTACAGATAATGAGGGCATTACACTGTCTAATTCTCCACCTAATAAGAAAGGGAATGTTGATTTCCCTTTAGGAGGTCTAGAAGGGGTAGCAGAAAGCATACCAATGGAAGGTATAAGTTTGGAAACTATATTGCAGATGATGGTACGCAAATAAGCACAAGTTTTAATGTGTATAATATTTCCTCAGTTTCACTTAACCAAGATGACTGTGGATTATTGAATAAAGCTTTAGGATTTGTTCCTAGCTACACAATGTCTGAATATGCTTTTGCACAGGATGTAATTCTTTTTGTAGAACTATTAATTTTAAATTATTTTTTGGTCAGACTGTACAAAATGACTTCAGCTCATTCCCATTTCATTTTAGAGCGTCTACATTTACTTCCCTCATGAATAAACAGGTTGCCGTGTTTCAAGATTTGGTATTGAAGGATGTTTATTTTTCTCAAAATTTATTTTCTATTTCTACGTGAAAAATTGACCAGTTTGGAACAACAGGCTGTTAATAAGCTTAGTTGTAATAAACAGATTATCACTTGAGCTGATAAAAGAGGAGCAGTGGTAGTTTGGAATTAGGGCATTTATCACAGTGTGGCTATTAACCAACTATAGGACTATCAATTTTATCAATTGATGGTCTTATCCCACATCAATTTTCAAAAGAGAAATAGATGAGTTTTTACATTTACCCCAGCTTATGAGGAGGGCATTATTTACAAGGAGGTTAGGTTTCATTTGGTGGTAGTAAATCCCACCAGAAAAACCTTTTATATGTTACTAAAGATACATAAACATTTTCAAAAACCTCCTGGAAAACCTATTGTTTCAGGAAGGGGTCACTAACAGAACCCCTCTCTGCTTTCCTTACTAGGTATCTCAAGTCTCTTTGGGGCTTAGTTGATCTCTTAACAGGACACCACTGAATTTCTTAATATTATTAATGATATGCAGGTTGATGATGGCTGGTTGCTATGCATGTTAGATGTTTCTGCCCTCTACACCAGCATTCCTCACTGGGCAGGCCTTTTAGCCCTGGAGTATTGGCTTACAAGAGCATCAATTTATAAGTCCTGATTTAACACTTTTTTTTTTTTGAGTTGTCTCACTGAACATATGCTTATGAAAAAATGTGTTCTATTTTGATAATCAGTGTTATTTGCAATTGAAAGGAACTGTGATGGGGGGCCTCTTTTGCCCCCATCTATGCAGATCTTTTTATGGGCTATATAGAAGAACAGCTAATTTAACTGTCATCCCCTAAGGAAATTTCTTTTGGATATTCAAGTTAATGTGATGAATGATGGCACCCTAAGAAGTTCAGTGATTTGGGAAAACATCCTCAGTTCGATGCGTTTCTGTTGCATGCAACCAGCTGCCATCCACCTCGTATGTTAGATAATATTTCTAAATCGTAGTTCTTGAAAGAGGCTAAAAAGAATCTACTCTATCCAAGATGATTTTGAGTTACAGACCCAAGAATATGACAAGGGATTTTGTAATAGAGGCTATTCTAAATGCAAAGGTTCAAAGTGCACTAACCTCTGCAATACATGGCGTATTCATAGATCCCAGCTATTGAAATATCAGGACAGGCTCTCAATCAATAACACAATCTTAGGATTTATCATGAATTGTGGAACTTCAATACTACCCGTTTACAAAAATATTATACATCAACATTGGGATGTATTAAATTTGGATGACATATATGTGTGTGTGTGTATATATGTGTGTGTGTGTATATATATATATATATATATATATATATATATATATGTATCGTTATAGAGAGAAAAGGAGGAATAACATCGGAGAAAGCACATGCTTGATAAGTGTAAGGAAGTTGGTAAAGATAAAGGTGAAAATTCCAGACATTTTTATGCAGGTCTTAGTTCTAAAAAGTCAAAGACAGAAAAGACTCCCTCTATTCCTCCTCCTACTGGTATTTCTAAAGTGCCTGTCATAGTTGTATTTGACTAATCACCTGGCTGATATTGAAGTCATTAAGATACTTGTGCTCCCTAGGCTTTCATCTGCCAGATCGTGTAGGCCTATTTGAAGCATTTTTCTATTGAACTTGATTACCAGAAGGTGATGGAGACATTTATTAATGCCCATTTGATGATATCTCAATACCTTCCACCTCTTGGCACTGACATGGTCAGAGGCCCATGCTCTTTGTCAAGGTTTTCATTTCCTACTTCTTATTTTTCGTCATTGTCTCAAACAGGCTTTTGTTCCAAAGATGCCAATCACTGACCCACATGGTCTGATGTTGACATATGTAGGACAATGGGCACCTGCCATGGCTCCAGTCTCTGATATGTAGCTGCTGGCATTCACCCTTCCCCCACCTAATATCAGCCTGGTCACCAGCGTCAACAGTTTTGATACCAACATCACCAGAGTCAGTGGAGCATTTAGTGCTGGAGCCTGAGCTTGGCCCCTTAGCATTGAGGTTGGTCCCATTTCTTTTTCTGATTGCTGATGTTTCCATTATCAGCCTAGCATAATTTGTGGTTGATGTCCCTTATGCTGGCCTAAGGGTTGAAGGTTTCAGGCTCTGCCACTCAGTGTTAATGCTTTTAACACGGATAATGTTCATATTGGCCTCAATGTGTTGCAGCCATGGTTGCATTTTCCACTGTCAGTGCCTGCACGGACTTTGACCTTCACCTGATAACTGCCATTCTATATCACCTTAGCTATTCACCATCCTTCTGTTAAGGATAGAAAAAGTGATGCCCACTGCAGTATTGTTCATGTAACTCTACTACAATGTATTGTACTTCTTCATCCTTTGCCCAGGCCACTGTGAGGCCTACTGGGACGTGTAAGCACAAGAGGGGTGTGTGTTGACTCCCCCACAGGACTCTCCCACACTAGAAAGTTATAAGGATAAGAGCATTGACTCCTCTTCATAACCTTAGGTGACCCCAAGTTCAGCAAGGTGCTAGACTTAAGTCAAAGAGAACAAAAAACAAGATGGACTGTAGACTTGTAACAGCCTCTTCTTAGAACCTCCAAGAGGCCTTCTGTACATCCTGATTTTGCTTCCCAAATTATCCTCCTAATCAACAAAGTGATACAGCTGGTGACCCAAACAGTATGGGTAAGCCTGAATGTTGCATCATCTCCCCCTGAAGAACCCATACAAGTTCACCTGAGCAACTAATGACTGGACCGGCTGGGCTTAACTCCCAGATTTCACTATGGTGGGAGAAGCCCTTAAAAAGGCTCCTACTCTGCAGAGTTTTTAATCTCCCTTATGGAGACCCGCCAGTGATTAATAGATTTTGGAAGTGGTTTTATGTGTCATCCACATTTACTCTGAGGGCTGTAAACCATTTCCTTCATTTGCTGTGTTTCACTGAAAATTTGGCTGCTGAAATGAGTCTGAATGGTCTGCCAGATGTAGACATGAAGTTTCAATCGCTATCTCAGATGGTGATGATATCATCCACTTCCAAAGGCGACTGACGAACCTTAGGGTCATCTTTTATCTGAGTGGCCTGAACTAGTTAATGCCCAAAGAATCCCAATCCATTCTTCCCTGTCAATCCTGAAACTGGATGTGCTAGATTCCTGTCTTCACATGAATTTTGCTGAGGAGTTGAGGTTTCTATGTGTTTGGGTAGGAGCCAGCAATTGTCAATCCCGAACTCTGCCATTTGGACTAAAGTCAGCATCCAGGGTATTTATCAAATAGATTTATAGGTAAGTACTAGGCAAGCTGCCCTTGCAGGCTATTTTAAGCCTAGCCAGTTTCCCTTTTTGTGCTCAAAATAACCTATTTGGTTATAGATTGGCTTTACCCATCCCATGGTTGATAATTTTATATTGGCTCTAATGAGAATAACTGGGATCATACCCTAGATTATTTGATGGGACCCATGCATAGGCTAAAGCATTTAGGAGCTGCCTCTGTCTACAGTGATCATTCCTGGGGTAAGTTTTGTGTTTTCATTTGTAGATGTAAATTACACTTGAAAATGGACAGGGAGAAGTTTGTTTTACGTGGATGGGGCATCTGTTCCACATCAGTAGTATCCTCTGCAAAATATATCTGGTCCTCCAAACCATTCTTTTAATGTTTCCGAAGGTTTACATCCCTAGACAGACTACTTATGATGCCATTTGACTTGCTGATTTGCTGTAAATCCATCATTAATGGTCAGAGGATGCCTTTTATGTCCAACACAGGTTAACTCCTACCAGTCTGTAGGATGCCAAGTATAGTGACAAGGCTTGGAGTCATTCCATGCATGATGTGTTGTTTAGGTTTTGTATTCTTTTCAGTAAAACATCTCTGTGGGTGTTCCAGTTGCATGCATCTGGACGGACACATGCCAAAGGGGGCATCATATTTAATGACTGGCCTAATGAGGGCTGAGTAAAGGGGGACAATGACATCTGTAAAGCTAGACACAATCCCTTTGTTTATAAGCTGTGTAATATAGAAAGACTTTCTTATGACAGTAGACACATGCTGGTCTCTGTCCACATAAGTTCCAAATCCCCAACAACTGGGTCATCCCTTAGGAGAGTATTGTCAATGTAGTAGTTCCCTGGGGTAGATGACTTCCCAAAGGTACAGTATGCATTTTTTGGCATTTAGTTTCAGTCCATTTTGCCTTCCATCTGTTGCTTTGGTGACTTTTTCCAAAAATGCCCACCAGTTTGATTAAGCATGACCTGCATTTGACAAATCCAAACTGAGATGGGTCCAGTGTTTGGAGGCTCCTTATGTCCTTATTGATTAGTTGCATGATAAGCCTTTCCATATGAGGCTGGTCAGACTTATAGGTCTATAATTGTTTAGGTCTCTGTAAGCTCCTCCCTTATGCAGGAGAATGACTGTAGCTGTACTGCATTCTCAAGGTATAAAACCTGTGTAGAGCTCAGATTGAACAGTGTTTTAGGGGTGTGGCTAAATCTTGCTTTGTGCTATTTAAAATGAATCCAGGGATATTGCCAGGGCCCATCGATGCAGTATATTTAGCTTTTGATAGCGCTTCTTGGACTCTGTCTTGTGTGATACTGGAACTAAGCCAGCTTCAGGTACATCCTGATGGACAAATGGAGGGGGGAGAGCAGGGTAAAGTTAGAGCTAAATTTATCAGTCAGTAGGTTATCTATATCTTCAATCTTTCTGTAGTTAACATTATTTACAATTAGCAAGGTGCAAGACGTACATCAAAGAGAATTTATATTCATGAAGTAAAAAATTTTTATAGCAGTGGAGCTTGCTTGTGTGCTGGTCGTTATTTTGTTTGGTTCAACATTTTTGACCTTGCACCATACCGTACTTGCATGGGGGTTGGATGTGCTTTCTGAATCTTTGCAGTTTTCCCTGCACTGTTGGTGTTGCAGCTCCTGCTATGGTATACATATACATACATATATATATATATATATATATATATATATATATACATATATATATATGACGCTTTTTGTTAAGTGTTTAATGCCTTGTTGTATTCACTTTTAATATTTTTGGCTGTTTTTTTTCCTGTGTTGGTTGTTTTCTCCTCTCCAGTTCTACATCTTTGCGACAGGGTGTATATCAGAAGCTCGAAAGCTGAGAACTGCGAATGCCACAACCTCAAATTCCGAAGTTCGAAGACTGAAAATACTGAAGCTGTGGAACATCAAATTCTTTCCCAGGGAAAGAATTCGGTGGGCCGTTTCCATGGCTTCTCTATTTCCCCCACTGTGGTGCGATTTCGGAGTTGGTATATTTAAGTAGGGGTAGTGTTTGTGTGTTTCATGTTTTGTGCTGGAACAGCAATTTTTTTCCCAGGGAAAAAAAATCACTGTTCACAGCTTTTAGAGTTATATACTTTCAGGGTTTGCAGTTCTATGTTATGGTGTTCGCTGTTTTCATATTTCAGTCATGTGATATAAACCCTTTGCGTCATTGGTCATCAATTCCTGATGTGGAGCAGAGTCTAAGGGCTGAGGTGTTTTCTACAATTCCATCAACAATGTATTTTTTGGCTCGTTTTACCACGTTGGATTTCCTTTACTTTGGTCCAGTTATATTTGTGGTGTTATCGGATCATACATTCCGGAGGCTAGTGGAGTCGATTAGGCTGCTTATCCTATGAACTGGAGTTACTTGTTACAATTTAATAACAATTGATGGCCTAATTCTATGTGGTTGGTTTTATACCTTGTGAATGTTGGGTTGTGAGTTCCAGAGGTGAGCAAAGTTGTTTATATTACCATCTCTACTACGAATTACTCTGATCTGCCTTGTTTAACTTTTTACATGACGGGTGTTGGTTTTTCTATTTTTCATGTTGTTGGGATGACCTGTGTGTTTTGTATGACCTTTACCTTGGTAAATGGTCGGTTTGTCTCACTCTTTTTTGAAGTGTAATCACACAGGCGATTTCTTTTATTTAAACCGGCATTGGCCTGTTCTTGTTGTATGCTTCTTGTACTGGTTGGCCTGAGGGTTCATTATCTTCAGGAATCGGCTGGCGTTCAGTTTTGGAAGCACTGAGAATCTTCTATGAGTGATACAAAGCTTCAACCAGATTTTATTATTTCCTTCTGATATTTACCATCTGTATTCTTCAAACTGGTGACTCATTTGGGCACTTGTACTGACGTTTTTGCATATTATATTTATAGACCTTTATTCCTTAGTATATGGAATATTAGGTTGGTGTTTCCTCTTGAATGTTTAAGAGTTTTTTTTCTAGGGCCGGGTGAATATTTGGGACACTAGGCCTATCTTATTGACTAAACGTCAGTTGTTTCATCTTTGTTGAAAAATGGAGCCAGTTTATTCATCGAGGGAATGGTATCATGGTGTGGTGAACTTTTGGGCTGGATTTGTCAGTTCGTATTTGGACCTTATATTTCTGCTGGGGCTATTTATGGACTTGTTTTCTGCCATAACTCTTGAATTGGCCTGCTTCATTACGGGACATTAATATTTGTTTTGTTTTGAATGTAAAACCATCATTATGAGACATATTATCTTTGTGCATGTTTTATGTATGGCTGATGAACTTCTGTTATGTGTTTAGATAGTTCGTCAAAGTTTATTGCTATTTAAAAAAAACATATTTAAGGCAGTAAAAAATATTTTTTATGTTTTTGGGGCTGTTGCACCAATAGAAGGGAAGTGTTTAGAATATATTTGTACACAGTTTATTTTTTGTCTGAGTGTTTATTTGTGTGTGTTTATCAATTTTACATTGCACTGTATATATTGTTTTGTAATAATTTATCATGGCTTTAATTCAAATTTTGGAAAGTTTATCTTGTGATGAGGATGATCTTTGTATATTTGAATCTCATGGTGAACATGATAGTATGCACCATTTGGGGGGGGCTATAGTTCTACTTCCTGTCAGGACATTTTTCAAAGGTTATCTGGGGAAATGAGGGAATTGTGGACCAACATTTGACATTTAAGGCTGTTTAAGGATTATTCTAAGGAAAATGTTACACCAAGAGGGTTGCAGGTGAAAATCCAACCATTTGTTAAGGGTATGGATGAGTTATTACAAAAGGAATGGTATGCCTCTATGGCTTTTGTTCAGGTTTTGGTTATGCTTTTATGAACGAGAATTACATCTCTTACCCAGACCATTACTGACTTGTGTGATAAGGCCAAATCTTTTCAAGCGGAAACTATTTTTTTCTCAAATTTCAATACTTTCTAAAGATTTGATGACAGTTGAAAAAGATTTAAAGTATAGAATGGTTAAGAAATTTCAGAGGGATATTAAGGCCTATTCTACAGGTAACCCTTTTGAATTAGAAATATCTGTTCAATTTTGTAATTCTAAGTCACCATTATTGGCAAATCATAAAAAGAAAAGAAAGAGGTCTATTTTAAAAAAAATCCACCACTACTTCTGATACATCTGGTGATGAATTATCTTCAGCTACAGATAATGAGGGCATTACACTGTCTAATTCTCCACCTAATAAGAAAGGGAATGTTGATTTCCCTTTAGGAGGTCTAGAAGGGGTAGCAGAAAGCATACCAATGGAAGGTATAAGTTTGGAAACTATATTGCAGATGATGGTACGCAAATAAGCACAAGTTTTAATGTGTATAATATTTCCTCAGTTTCACTTAACCAAGATGACTGTGGATTATTGAATAAAGCTTTAGGATTTGTTCCTAGCTACACAATGTCTGAATATGCTTTTGCACAGGATGTAATTCTTTTTGTAGAACTATTAATTTTAAATTATTTTTTGGTCAGACTGTACAAAATGACTTCAGCTCATTCCCATTTCATTTTAGAGCGTCTACATTTACTTCCCTCATGAATAAACAGGTTGCCGTGTTTCAAGATTTGGTATTGAAGGATGTTTATTTTTCTCAAAATTTATTTTCTATTTCTGGGCGTGAAAAATTGACCAGTTTGGAACAACAGGCTGTTAATAAGCTTAGTTGTAATAAACAGATTATCACTTGAGCTGATAAAAGAGGAGCAGTGGTAGTTTGGAATTAGGGCATTTATCACAGTGTGGCTATTAACCAACTATCGGACCATCAATTTTATCAATTGATGGTCTTGGCTCCCACATCAATTTTCAAAAGAGAAATAGATGAGTTTTTACATTTGGCTTATGAGGAGGGCATTATTTACAAGGAGGTTAGGTTTCATTTGGTGGTAGTAAATCCCACCAGAAAAACCTTTTATATGTTACTAAAGATACATAAACATTTTCAAAAACCTCCTGGAAAACCTATTGTTTCAGGAAGGGGGTCACTAACAGAACCCCTCTCTGCTTTCCTTACTAGGTATCTCAAGTCTCTTTGGGGCTTAGTTCGATCTCTTAATCAGGACACCACTGAATTTCTTAATATTATTAATGATATGCAGGTTGATGATGGCTGGTTGCTATGCATGTTAGATGTTTCTGCCCTCTACACCAGCATTCCTCACTGGGCAGGCCTTTTAGCCCTGGAGTATTGGCTTACAAGAGCATCAATTTATAGTCCTGGATTTAACACTTTTTTGAGTTGTCTCACTGAACATATGCTTATGAAAAATGTGTTCTATTTTGATAATCAGTGTTATTTGCAATTGAAAGGAACTGTGATGGGGGGCCTCTTTTGCCCCCATCTATGCAGATCTTTTTATGGGCTATATAGAAGAACAGCTAATTTAACTGTCATCCTAAGGAAATTTCTTTTTTGGATATTCAAGTTAATGTGATGAATGATGGCACCCTAAGAAGTTCAGTATTTAGGAAACATCCTCAGTTCGATGCTTTGTTGCATGCAACCAGCTGCCATCCACCTCGTATGTTAGATAATATTTCTAAATCGTAGTTCATGAGGCTAAAAAGAATCTACTCTATCCAAGATGATTTTGAGTTACAGACCCAGAATATGACAGGTTTTGTAATAGAGGCTATTCTAAATGCAAGGTTCAAAGTGCACTAACCTCTGTACATGGCATTCATAGATCCCAGCTATTGAAATATCAGGACAGGCCTCAATCAATAACACAATCTTAGATTTATCATGAATTGTGGAACTAATACTACCCGTTTACAAAATATTATACATCAACATTGGGATGTATTAAATTTGGATGACAGGATAATACAGTAATTGTTATGTGGAAAGTGTAGGTTTGCTTACAGGAAAGGCAAAACTATGGGGGGGTTGGTTTAATCATTTCAAGAAAGGGCTCAATAGGGATCATACTTCATCACAAATTATGTTGGATGGAACAAAGCTAGTGGGATGTTACGCATATGGACACTGCAGTTTTTGCAAATTTGTTCCTAAAGAAATATGTTTCACTTCATCCAGTTGGCCCAAAGTTTTTAATATTCTAGTCTGTGGTAATTGCAACATGGATTGGGTTATTTATTTAGCTAGATGTACCTGCCCTGCCTTCTATGTCGGGCAAACCTCACGTCCCTTTACGTTGCATTGGGGAGGGAGGATGACATAATAGTTAAGGTGTTTACCTTAATGACACAAGGTGCAGGGTTTGATTCTCACATGGGGTAACTGGCTAGGCTTCAAATGGCACAAAAGGGCAGTCAGTCTAGTACTAACCTATGAACCTATGAATATCAGAACACTGAAGTGATATTAGATGTGGTAAAATGGCTAGTGCTCTATATAAACTCTGTCTTAAACATGATGCTGCTAAATTTTCTTTTACTATTATAGATAGGGTGGGGGATAATTAAATATAAAGAAGGTTTACATTCTTTATTAAACAATAAAGAACGTATGTGGATCATTAAGTTAGGGGCTTTATTTTGCCCTGAAATTAATGAACAATTTTAAGAGCCAATCTACTTTAATTAGGGTGTGTTTAGTTTGCCCTATAAAATGTTTAGAATCGTCAGCATTTAGTTATATGCACTGATGAAGGCCAAGGGCTGAAACCGCTATGCTTTTTTTCACCTTTGTGGTGTTGGAATTGTTTTTTACTGTGCTGATGTGGAATTTCACTTTGAATTTATATTCATGAAGTAAAAAAAATTTATAGCAGTGGAGCTTGCTTGTGTGCTGGTCGTTACTTTGATTATTTACAATCAGCTCAGCACATTTCTGCATTGTGCTTTTGAGATTACGAACATAAATGCCTTGTTATTGTATTTGGCTTGGGTAGCTAATTTAGAATCAAAATTGACTTTGATGGATTTTATTAAGCTCCTGAGCTGTTTTGTTTCAGTAACGAGGACTCTACCATTCTGGGAATTATTCTTCTTACTTTTGGTCAAAATTCTTTTCCTTTTATTCTAAAGCTTGTTGATGTCATCTCTAGTTTCATTTATGGTCAGACCTAACAAGTACTGAAGATTCACAAGAGTTGGTGCAAGATCCAAGATGTTATTCCCCCTAGTGGTACTCTGATTAATTGTTCCAGGGCATTTTTATTGACAAAGTCTAAGAATTTCTTTGCTTGTGCACAGTGATGGCGTAGGATTCACAGTCTATGGTTGAATAGTTTAGATCACCTAGAAAAATGATACTGGGTTTAATACTGAATGATTCTAGTTCTGTAGATAGGTGTTGTGACTTTCTTTTGTCATAGAGAGAGAGTGACTTCTGTAGCTAGCTAATATATGGTATGGGACCATTATGATGGTTATTTGGGCATGAAGAAGCTCTATTGCATCATGCTGCTTTACCAGCCTTGATGTGAGTGTCTTCTGGATGTAGATTGATAACTCCACCTTATTTCTCCTCCTGCACAGTAGCTGGTCTAAATGTATGGAAGTCATTGTATTCCTGCACAGCTGGAATGCTCTCTGATATTTTAAATCATCTCTTAGTCACGACACAGATGTCTTTGTTTTCCAAAGTGGGAAGGACTTTTAAAGAAAAGAGTTTCTTGTTCAGCCTCCTAGCATTGATCAGTAAGCCCTTCATATTTTCCTTTGCTTGTTTCATTGTGTTATTAGGTTTATCCAGTTGGCATTGCCTAAAAAAGACACTATGGAGATTGACAGTGTCTTTGCCAATAACCCTAGAGGGGACAGATGCAGGCCATCCCCTCTAAAGCAGCATGGTCTGTCTTTCATATCCTCCCATGCTGACAGATATTGGACCCCCTTTAAATGACACCAAGAACAAATCCAATTATTGCTCATATCACGGCATCATCTTTAGAGAATGTATAATGCTGCTCAGTGCTAGGCTCATACCCACCTTGGACATGTAGTCTTGGAGCTCCATCGTGTCTCATTCTTCATATAATCCAGGGAGGTACGCATGAAGTCATTGACACTGGCATTAATTCACATGGTAACTATTGCTTAAGGACTTGGGTGAATGTGTGATCTGATGGATCCTAGCACCAGACAAACAAACAATCACTCTTTCCTTGCTCAGCCTTTTACGAGGCACATATGTATGTCTTGCAATGGGGTCACCTATAACAAAATTGTTTGGTTGGGTCGAAGCCTGCTTTACAGGCTCACCATCTGTGATTTTTGGACTCCTTTGCTATGTGAGGAAGTAGGTTTAATTTGCTGAGTGTCCTTTCTGCCTGTATTGTGTTTGGAAGGTTTCTGAGGCTTAGGCAAGTTAATCTTTAGAATGTCAGCATATGACAGGTTATGTGTATGTTGAAGATTTTGGTGTCAGAGTTTACTGTGTGAAATATTTTTGCATCCAAGGGTATTATATATGTACATCTCTCACACACTGTGTTATGCTGTTTGAGTAATAGGTGATCATCGGACACCATGAGACCATTCTTACACTGTCTCGAGATACCCATCTTAATCAGGCTGGTTATAGAAGTTGTGGGGAAGTGCTGGACCATGATACCAACAGGAATGACTCTGGGGGCAGGTGTAACTCTAACTGCGTGGAGTTTGGATTTAGAATAATGTTTTGGTGGACTTGCTACTCTGTACTTAAGTTTCAATACAAAACCTGAAAACATCTTTCTGCCACCAGCAAGAGGTAGTATTACCACCTATCTGGTATTTTTGCGGACTACTCAGAAATCAAAATGTTGGCCCAGTAGGTCCCGAAAGCAGTATTCAAACTCCAGTAATCTGTTTATCAGCACAAACAGAATGCTGAAGTTTGTGTAAAAAAAAAAAAAAAAAACAGCTACAGAATTATATTTTCATTGAAAAGCATCGCTAACACAATGCGTTGAATACTGGGACTTGGTTAAAAAAAGGGAGAAAAAGCAAAAGATGATCTACCTCACAATGATATATGCATCGACACCATAAAATGGACGAGAGAGTGTGTGGGGTGAGCGGATAAAAGGCAGAGAGAGGTGGAGATGTGGGAAGTGCCAGGAAGTGTGGCTTTGGTCTGGTTTTCACCATACAGAAAGGTGGCAATCCTACCAAGAACTAGTAAATTAGTTATAGTAAAAAACTCACTAATTTGATATTAACATAAGTGCACGCAGTATCAGTACACTCAATATTAAGCAATTTTATCAAAGGTCTTTTAGCCTGGTAAGTAGTTTAAGGGGAGAGAGTTTGCAAAATGATACTTGTATAGTTGTCAACAGCAAATAAACAGAGAGGGAGGAAATAATCATAAAAGGTAGGCAAAAATAGAGACACTGAGTTTAAAAACACAACTACAACAGGATGAGAAGGAGGGAAAAACTATTAAACCCTTAGCTCTGAGCTGACTGGCCTGGAACTGCCCCAGTGAGAAGACAAGTAATAAATTAGCCTGACATATACTCAGTATACAAGAATGAAACCAGGGCTTAATAGGAAACATTTAGACCACTTAAAACAGCAAAAATGTAGTGCAACTATGTACTAGAATCACTAATATAGGAGTAAAGATCTTAGCTAAAGCAGATGCTGTTAAAATGAATTTAAAATCAGATCAAGAAATTAAAACTCTTAGCTGTCTTTCTCTGTCTTGTAGAACTACCTTCATAATTTCTTATCTTCAAGAATTCATATATTTGGTTGCAGTAAACCATAGGCTGCAAGTGATAAAGCAATTTCTCTGTTTAAATGACTGACTTCTAACTAGCCACGCCAACTGTTACTTTGAACAATCCAGTACTTGTGAAGGGCACTCTTCTTGTTTTGTTTTGTTTTTTCAGTCTTTGGGAAGCATGTTACACACTGCAAAGTTTCAGATAGAGTCCTCTCAGATGCTTGTACTCAATGGATGTATTGTAGATACTCTGTGCAGCACAGCCCTTCTTCAATCAGACAGAATCCTTTCCTTGTAAATCATTGTAAATTAGGTCATACAGACCAATTCACTTCCTGCTTATGTATGGCTCAAGGACTTGAGTTTCAAGGCTGTGACCATTCACATGGCTCCCTATGCCAGCTGTTACATAAGAGTATTGCAGGGAATACTAAGACTTCTGAAAGTTACGGTGTTGGTTGATGATTCCTAGGTCACAGCTGGCAGATATCCAGGAGTGGAAGATTTCACTTGAAATGGTGAATTCATACCCAAAACCTTATTCTGGACAGTCCCTTCTTAATCTCCACACTTGTAACAACCACCATCATGGACGTCTTTTCCATAGAGTGGGAGTAGCGGTATTATCAAGGGTGAACAATCAAGGAGTATGATCACAAGCTAGCCAGTCTGCACATCAGCATTTTGGAGATAAGAACAGCTTGTCCAACTTTGCAGGCCTTTCTGGACTCCCAGCCTTAGGATGCCATCACTGTCCGCACTAACAACATGGCAGTGATTTGGAATGGGAAGAAGTAAGGCAGAGCTAATACCTACCCACTCAGCATTGAGAAACAGAAGATATAAGAATGGACTATGCCCTGGAACACTTTTCTTGTAACAAGTTTTATCCCAGTGAAGTATTTTCCTTAACAGACAGTCTCAGTCACTGACTGCTGATGCCACGACTGGTCCCTAAGGCAGTCAGCAGGATGTAAGCTTTTTTATCACTAAGGGAAGTATTGCTTTGACCTGCCAGCACTCCAAACCAGAATCAAGTGCAGCAACATTTGCTTCCTGTTCCCAGGGATTCCTAGAAATGCATAGTCCAGAAACAGCCCCAAAGACTACTACTGTGTTTTCTTATATTCCCACTTATTCCAAATATTCTTCTTGAAAGTCAGGCTGAGCAATGTCAGAGTTATCCTCATAGCCCTATCTTGGCTTCAGCATGTATGGTTTCCTTTTTTTGCCTTTTCTTCTGGAGAAGATTGTACATCTCAAATACTTCAGTACCCTCCTGATCCATCTGCTTGGATAACCCACATCATCACTTCTTTCACTTACCACATGGTTAATCCACATTGGATAATAGCATCCTTCTTAACCTGAAAGGGTGACACAGGTCCTTACATCTGTTCAATGTACATAAGCAAATGGACTCATTTTTCTGTGTGCGCTACTGCAAAAAGGACAGACCCTTTTAAAGCTCTAGGAATAACCATATTAAACTTCCTATCATTGATTTTGGTTACTAAGTTATGTTACTCCTATATTAAGGTACACATAGAAGTTATTTTAATTTCCATCAAGGAGCTAATTTTTAATCTCTGGCCTCCTTTAAAGTTTGTTCGTTTTTTGTTAGAGGTACATTTATCATCCATCTTTTCATCAAGGATCCTGTAATACTTGGGATGTTTACTTGGTGTTGCAAAAACTGACTCTTCCACCATTTGAAGCATCTGCAACAGTGGATCAGAAATACATTTCCAGGAAAATTGTCTTACTTTAGCCATCTGTTTTGTCTGAAATATGTCTGAACTTCAGTCTTTGTGTGCCTGTCCTTCCAACTTGGTCTTTCATATGGATGGGGTGCCTTTGCATACTAACGCATTGTTTATGACCAAGGTACCTACTGAAACAAATCTTAACCAGTCTGTAAATCTGCTTGTCTTTTTCCCAATTTATTGTAACAGGGGCAAGTACTTGCTATATTGTTTAGATGTACAAAGGCAGCTTAAATTCTGTCTCCAGAGAGAACAAATTCTGTTAGAAATGTTTTTTCAGTTGTCCATTTCATTCTTCAGCTAAAATGGAGCACCAGTGTTTAAAAATGCACTTGTGCAGGTCATTGACTTGAATTAAATAATTTTTTGAAAAATACAAGCTATGCTTAAAGTGCATCCAGACAGGACAGTAGCTGCCTCTCAAGCCTTTTTCAGGAAGCAGTCTTGGATGATTGTGCAACAGCTATTTGTGCTTCACTGAACAGTTACACAAGACAATGCAGAATGGAGGTGATCTCTAAACCTAGAACTTTCTATGGGGCCACAACCATTGTGGGGTATGTTCCTATGAGATGGACCAGGAGGATAATTTTGTACTCTTTCTTGATCACTTATGAGGATAAACCTCATCTCATATATAGGTTCATGGGTTTTTAGGTGGTTATTAGGCGATCAGCCCAACCACCATTTTAAGCCTAGCCAAGCTTACACTAAATTTACTAAAATATTGCTGACATGTCACTAACTCAAGGAATATTACAGTTACAATATAGGTTAGTAAACATCAATTGTTTACAGGCTGCCCCTGCCCATTAGGGACATAGGTGTTATACCAGAGGTAAATGTGTGATTTCTCATCTTTTGGTACATGTTACATTTGAAAAGGATTAGGGATGAGCTTTGATTCATATGGATGTGAAGCCTGTTCCAGAGAAGGAGTAATCTTTGAGACCCATACCTGTCCCTCCAACATGTCCTGTTTGTCACAGACAATGTTTAGGTCCTTAGAACTCATATTTCTGATGTCATTTGTTTTGCAAATGCACAACAAATCCATCACTACTGGTTAAGAGGATCCCTTGAAGGCTAAGCATAGATTACCATGCAACAGTCTGTAGAAGCCCAAGTACAGAGACGGGGCGTTGAGGTTGTCTGCATCGGTTGTGTTGCTTAATCCCTGTGTTCTTTTTGTGAGAAACCTATATGGTCTCTCAAGATGTTGCAATTGCCTGATCAGATGCATGCCAAAGGGTGCATTGTACTTGATGGGTAGTCTGAACAGTGGAATAATGGCCTGTTTGGACTTGAATGCCATGCCCTTATTTATAAGTTGCACAACATAGATTGATTTTCTCACCACAGTAGACACATGTTGGTCAAAGGTCAGGTTACTCTCAACATGTGTTCCCAGACCCCTGTGTATTATTGTGGTCATTTGCAGAGTTGACCCTCTTTCCAAAGGGTACTATTATGCATTCATTTTGCATTGAGTTTTAGTCCATGCATCTGGCAGAGATTGTTTGTGTTAGGCCCTCATGAAGGGTATTTGTGTATTTGGGGGACTCATTGACCACAGTAGTTTGCAGTCATTTGCAAACTTGGTCAGCCAGAGGCCCTTGAAGTTTGGGTTGACTTCCGAGAAATCAATGCCAACGTTAGAGGCCTCAGCAACAACCCTATGGGACTTCACTAATGAATGACCTCATTGTGGAGGTGGATTCCCATATCCTAACTTTCTGTGTCCTGTTAGTGAGCCATCTGGCTATCCATTGAGTGACATTTGGGTTTATGCCTAATTTCTTAAGTTAAACTGCAATGCCTGAAATGAGGTATTATGTCAAACTCGTTGTCAAGGTAGGCAGTGTACACAGTTTTGCCCTTATCCATAGCTTTATTGATCTTCTCAAAGTAGTCCTGTAGGTTTAGGCATGAGCTGCCTTTGAGAAAACGTAAAGTCCAGTGTCTGTATAATTCCTAATTCTTTATTTCCTTACCATAACATTAGATGTGGATGAGTAAGGCCCATCTTTGTCTGCATAGCCATCCTCCTTTGTCCTGCTGCAGGTTAGGGTTTAGAGGGGAATTATGGTATATTTTTTTAATCTACCTTAGCATGGGTTGACAGAGATCTAGAAAGCTTGTTATCAGTGCATTGTATGTAAAGGGAGAGAGGCTTATAGCCTGAGAATTTTTTTTATGCCAAGCTGACGAAAGTCCACTGGATTTATTCTCACTTGTTGGAATGGATGGACCCACTCATCTATATCTAGCATTTTAGTAAGAACACAATTTTATATATGTTTTTTAAGGTGTAGACCCTAAAACTTTGTTGGTTTATTTTGATTTACAAATATGCTTAGTCAGCTGTTTAGATGAAATGGAGGGCTCAGAGAAAAAGCTTGCAGTCCTAGACCAACTAGCTATGTCACAGAGTTGCAGGAAGAAGACATACATGATTCTAAACACAGGATTTTCAGAGAAAATAGTTGACTGGAGAGAATGAATGATACCTCATTTGCAGACCCTACGTGAGGGGCCTCCTTACAAATCAGCATGCAGGAAAGCCATATATTTGGTATTCTTCATGCTTATTGAAAGTTACTATTTTAAAATAGAACATCTCCAATAAAGGGCCTTTGTGTGAGTTTATTTGCAAAGTGCCAATCTTCAGTCTTTGATCAGTCACCTCTTTAAAACATTCTGTTTAGAATGGTAATTTCAGTCTTACCTTGATGTCATATCTGTGTGAAAAATGTTATTTCTTACATTTTACTTGTCTACAAAATTAAATGGGGACTAATCTTCAAACTGATGGAGTCAGACAAAAGTATTGGTAACATTACTTTGTCATTCATTCTTTGAATTCTTCTGAAAGTCTTTCTTGAAATAGCTCTTATATATGAATTTCTTGAAATAATTCTTTATGGTATTAAGTGTATTTTCACTTCAAGTTATTTAATGAGCTATTTGCATTTTTAATGTTAATTTAGAAAGAAGAAGCCAGATTTATGGAAGAAATTAGACGACTGAAACAAGAGAAGCAGTCCCTTGAGGTTGACTTTGAGCAGATGAAGAAGCAGCGAGACCTTGCAAAGGCTCAGGCTGTTTATACATCAGGTACATGCAGTGCTTGTTCAAGCAAAACCAGCGTATTAAGTATCCATGTTATTGTGTAATTGAGTCTCAAGTGTTGTAGCAGCATGAAGCATATTAAGTAAGTTAAATGCATCACATATTTTTCATCAGAATGGTTGATGAAAAATATTTGATTAAGAACTGCCATCTTTAGAGTACATTACCCGAGTATCTCCTGGTCTTTTTATCTATTACTTCTAACTTATCCCTAATAGGCATAAAGTAGCACCATGGAGGTCAGTGAAAAGAAGAACACTCAATAAGCTTGAAGTACAGGCCTCACTTGTAGTTAGTGGTTTTATTTTGATTACAAGGAATTAATCTATTCATTACAAATACAGAGGGGAAAATAAGGAACATATAAGACTAGTGCAAAGAATATTTTAAATTGGAGAAACTGCATATTTTAAATAGGGATTTTTGTGTACTTTGTGCATCAGAATACTGTATAAAGAAATAGTCATTGCTGGTGAAGTGACTGTGTAAATATTGTAACTGTTTTCTATATGAAGACATTCAGTATGCAACGTAATTGAATGTACTGCTGTAGTTTATTTTGCTTCTACTTTAATATCTCTTTATGACCTGTTAAGCATCTACAGAAAAGAAAAAACGTTTACCTGTCATATCTGAAGCAAAACAACCTTTCCAAATCTGTATTACCTTTAATGAAGTAGCCCAGGTCCTACATGTAAATAAGACTAGTGTTTTTTTCTTTTCTGTGTTACTTCTCTGCTGTCATAAAGTCCATCTAACAAAATGCAAAGAATGTCAAAGCTCGAGTCATTTAAGTACAGCACTGCCCTGCACTGCATTTGTAGAATTATTTGAAAATGCACATACACTCACACTCACTGAGATAAGGCACATACATACAGCCTCAGCCCCACACACACACACACACACACACGGTCTCAATCTCATGGATTTACAGTCAGATGCACATATTCATTTGCTGTTATTTGGCCATTATTGGAAATATAATATATGAAGTGTTTCACATAAATAAACAAGCAAAAGAACTTTAAAAAACACCAAGAAACTAATAAAAAAGCCTTTAAAATAACAAAAAATACCCCCCCCCCCCCAAAAAAAAACATATTAAGAAAGCAAATGAATAAGTGTTTTACTAAGTGAGCAATGCCTTCCTGGGTGAATATTATAGGGAACCTGTTTATACTCATCAGTTAGCTGATCGCTAATATGATACCATATGAACTGCAGATGTACCATAACTGTTAATGTGTTGTTGTTAGTCTCGCCTTTATTCTCACATTTGGATCGAATCTGATCCATTGGATCTGTCTTAGCCTTATGCAGAATCTTGTGGCCTCCAGCTAAACTCTGGGGAATTCTACCTTTCCTAGGATGAACTTCCCCATTACCTCAGATCTTGTTTGCCACTTCCTAGAGATGTGGTCCTTTACTAGCTCTGGGCTAAGTGAATAGTTTTTTTGCTATATTTCTTTATATTTCTTCATATTTTTAGTTTTCCTAGCAGGTTTAAAACTCTGTTTAGCTTATTCTTGTAGTGAGTTAGACTTCTACCCTTCCTACACTCCTAATGTTTGTTTTTTTATTTATGGCATTTCCCACTTCTACCTTGCCTCTCGGCACTTTGGCGTGGTTAAGCTTGGCACCTACCTCCAGTCTCAGATCTGCCCACCTCTGATTGTGGATTATCCTCGGCTCCGATGTTTTTTTTCGTCAGCTATGGGGAGTCCCTTGGATCAGGGGCAGGGGGAATTTGAGGCCATGAGGAGAGCTTTTACTGCTTCTCAGTCAAGGGTGCAGTCTTCGCAGGATCTCCCTTCCCATCCCCTACCGGTGCCTTCTGCCTCTCACACACCCCTTCCACAGGGACCTCAGGATGTTCCTAGGGAACCCCCCCTCATCTCCTCTGTAACTTCTCCAGATTATCCCACTGAAGAAGTCCCTTGGAAGAGAATCTGCAAGGGGAAGCATTTAGACTCCCCGGAGGAGTCCGCCACCACAGATACTGACCTTGATGAGGCTAAAGGGTCCCCACAGTCTCCTCCTGAGGATGTCTCAGTTGGAGACATTCTAGAAATGTTAAAACAGAGAGGTGGCCGGGAGTCGTCCCAACACCACTTCTGTGGAGGAGTCACTATACCTGAAGGCTTTCGGATCCCACTCTTCTACCTCTTGTGTGTCTCTGATGAGCTTATTGAATTAGTCTCTCAGAAAGCATGGGAGACCACAGACGCCATTGATCCTACCCCGGGGAGGCCAAATAAGTATGTCACTTCACTCCCTGACAAACAGTTTCTCACTAAGGGAGTTGTGGTAGATGCAGTATTCATGGTGGCAGTGACTAAAAAGTAACTTTCTAAGACCAGTTCTACTATTCACCCTCCTAATAAATATTCTAGGAAGATGGATGGATATGGAAAGCACATCTTTTCTTTGATGGGCTTTACTTTGTGCTCACTGAATTGTTTGATGCATTTTACTAGGCTGCAAAGGGATCTGCTGAAGGAATGGTCAGATACCCTACATAGAACTGTGGCTGATGAAGTCACAGATAAAGTAGCCTCTCAGCCCGCCACCCTAAATTTGGTTAATTCCTCCATGAGACTGATTTCATATGTAGCGGATGGAGCAAGTAGAGCTGCAGGTTCAGTTATCTCTATTAGGAGGCAGGCCTGGATGCGACTTTGTAATTTTGCAGAGCCCTTTAAGTTTTCCTTTGTGAATGTCCCTTTCGATGCAGTGGCGGCCGGTGACTTCAAATCAAAGGGGGGCTGCATGAGACAGCTGAATGGGTGGTGCCAGTGGGAAGGGGTGTGGCCAACTAGAAAGGGGAGGAGCTATGCTCAAAACCACAAAAACTAACTTTAATTAAATACGCTGCCCTGGGTGCCAAACCATCATTATGAGAGTCCAATCAAGACAAAATGAAGTGTAGAAGAATAAAAATATTTCAATACATTGGCTACATGACAGCTTACTTAATATCTAGATGGAAACAAAAAGGTTGTCAGGCATGAAAAAATAAATTACTTTTTAAATACATTACTGGAATGTCAGTCAAAATCAAGTATAAGAAAAACAAGCAGCACTCAACTCAAGCCACTTCTCCTTGCACTGCAGTTCTAATTATAATTTATATTCAGCTTTATTAAAGTACCAAGTAACTTCTCTGAAGAAGTAAAAGTCATCTAAATTCCACATTAAAGAAATCTGTAACTAATGAAGAGGTTGCTGCTAGCAAACACCTTTATATTTCATGGTTTCATTGAAAAATAAAGTGTCTGTTGTCCTTGTGGAATATATTCAAATAGTCACCTCCACTCCACAAAGCACCTCCGTAAAAAACACAAAGAAGTCCGCTTGCTATACAGTGAAGGGTACCCTCCTGTAGACTTTCGAAAAAGTTGAAAACACTGTCCCAGCAATTTTAACATCAATTTTATATCTATCATATTCATTGTACTTACCATATAGATTTTAATTAAATTTTTTGCATATTTATATATACATAGATTATTTCTTAGTAATTATTTATTTTTTAGGAAGTTAATATAATCATTTATTTATTTATTTATTTATTTACATGTAGTAATTGATATTCTAGATTTAATATTTCACTGTAAACAAGAGTTTATTTATGGTGCATCTATTTTGTGTTAATATGCAGAATATATCTTTTTAGCATATTTTACCCATGTATTGATAGTTGTTCACTATGGTCTAGTATACTGTGTATTTACAAGCTTAGAATTGGTAGGGATGTATCAAGTTTGTTTTAAATATTTATATACATTTATTTATTTCAATATATTTACAAGTAAAGAATTGATGTATTAACATTAATAATACTTTCAGTATACATAGTTTTTAGTGAAAGCATTTTGCACTGGCCAAGATCTATTATACTTTGTCTATTTACTGAGGCATATTTTAGCTATGTAAACCATCAATTAATTAATTAACCTATTACCCAAGTGATATAAAAAGCAGTTCATTAGGGGCATAATTTGATTCTGATGAAGTCTTAACACTTATAGACGAAAGCGCGCTCAATCCTGTGTTTGTTGTTTTGTTTTATGGAGTTTTGATGTTCGTATTAATAAATTTCCTTTTTGGTACAAGTGACCATCTCACATTATTTGGAATTGCTGGGACAGTGTTTTCAACTTTTTCGAAAGTCTAAAGGAGGGTACCCTTCACTGTATAGCAAGCGGACTTGTTTGTGTTTTTTACTTGTGGAATATATTGCCAATATTACATTAAAAAAAATGATAAGCTAGTAATATTGCAACAGGAAATGGATGGCAAACTGATAACAGGTTCATAGTTCGTATCTTCTCCAAAGAGGACATTCTCAGTATGACAGCATCCACCCCTTGTGGGAGTAGAACACACAGACTTCTGTATCGAAACCAAGTACACAACCTGTTGTGCAATTAACAATGCAAGCAGACTCCGCATAAGTAGCACTAAACTTCTCTTCCCCAGCAGGTCTCAGCTCCTTGTAAAATCTACTCAACACCCAACTGCATCTCAACTTCGCAGCACAAGAAATCTGGAAAAAGCCAAAATTTGTTTTGGGGGGGGGTCAAAAGCCCAAAAACCAGGGACACATTAAACACTGCTTGTATAATCTTGGAAAGTTGCTAGAATAAAATGCTGGTTACCACCATACATTTTACTGCCAAGGTCCCTGTGCAAAACAGTCAGAGCAGTATACTACTACATCAAATCAGCTGCTTTGTGAAAGACAGGAAGACTGAAACTTAAATGGCTATCATCTAGTGAATTGTAAACCTCTTAGCACAAAACACCTGGACAAACCCAGTAATGAGGGAATACAGCCCTCAAACATATTCAGTGAATTCAGTTCTTGCCATAGCTGTCAACCTTAGCACAAAAAACATGGACAAAGCCAATAATGGGGGAATACAGTCCCAAAAATAGGGACAAATTTCAAATATTCATCTTATAAACTTAGAAAATTGCTAGAATAAAAGGTTTTGTGTTACTATGTATTTTCTGAGGAATATGAAGTCTGAAATTCAAATGCCTGTCAATTTTACTTATTTAACATTTGTTAAACAGGAAAGTCTGATGGAACAAAAACTATTTTCAGCAGAGGCCCAGGGAGAAATACTGCAGACACATGCCTTTGTAAAATAGCAGGACACCAGAGCAAACCCACACAAACACAGGGAGGAGATGCAGACTCCACACAGAAGGTACCCCAGCCAAGAATCAAACCAGAGAATCTATAGCTGTGAGGCAACAATGCTACCACTGCACCATCAAATATTTAAGGAGTTAAACATTCAGAAACCTAAGTCTGAAATGCAAATGCCTGTCAATTTTATTTAACATTTGTTAACCAGGACAGTCTGACTGGGAGTAAAAAAAAACAATTTTCAGCAGAGGCCCAGGAAGAAATAATGCAGACACATGTCTTTGTAACATGGGAGGACACAAAAGCAAACCCACACAAACACAGGGAAAAGATGCAGACCCCACACAGAAGGCACCCCAGCCAAGAATCAAACCTGAGAACCTGTAGCTGTGAGGCAACAATGCTACCATTGCACCATCAAATATCTAAGCATTTAAATATTTAGAAACCACAGATATTATGAGGAACAGAACAGATCAAATATGAGGCAAAAATCTGCAATTTTTTTACAAATGGTGGTGGGTAGGGAATTCAGGCCCTTACCACCTGCATACAAGGTACAGGGTTCAAGCCTGAGGTATTCCCTACCACACCACCATGAGTTTGCTCTAGCCACCAGTATATAGCAACTGGGGCATTTCACACACACACACACACACACACACACACACACACACACACACACACACACACACACACACACACCTTGCTGACGAACTGAATCCACCCTTTGCCTAGATAACACACACAGCTTACCTTGCTGACGAGCCGAATCCACCCTTTGCCTAGATAACTGCTCACCTTGCTGCCAACGAGCAACCCTAGATATCCGAGCAGTCCAAATCCTCCTCGCGATTGGTCCAGCGCACCTCGTTAGCATGCTACATGCATCTTGATTGGTCCAGCCTGCTGCTTCTGCAGTCTGGAGTGCCTCCACTCCATGATGTCACCACCGCACAGACTGCTGGGCATCTTGGGGCCGAGATGCCTTTCCCCCTATCTAGACTGCTGAGAAAGCAGTCTGAGAGTGTTCCTGTGCATCTAGAGCGTGCACGCATGCGCAGACTTCAGTGAATTACGGTGTTTGTTTTGTGGTTCTTAGTTTTATTTTTATTTGTTTTTTAGGTGGGAGGGCTGCAGTCCCATAGCACAAGCCACCCCTGCTTTGATGACTCATCTCTTTTTGGACCCAAAGTGAAAGAAACTCTCACCGGGTGTGAACAGGAAGGCAAGACCTTGTCTGCCATAGGAGTATGTTTTTCCACTCCAACCAGACCTTATCCCAAAGGTCAAAAAGGTATCAGAGAAATGTGGTTCTGAAAATCTCAGTGGTCTTTCAAGGACACCAGGGTGAACGTTTCCCCAGAGGCAGAGGAGGGAACAATAATAGAAGATGCTGCCTCGCAGCAGGGGAGGCCTGCAAAATCAGGGCTCTAGAGATTCCTTCTTTGGCAAGCCCTTTCAGCACCTGTGGAGGCAGTCGGGGGTTGGCTGTCTCTGCACCCACAGGCCTGGCTACACATTACAAATGACAAATGGGTACATCAGATGATATCCAGAGGTTATGTCATTCCCTTCATCCATCTCCTTCCTCAGAACAAAAGAATCCCACATATTCCACATAGTCAAAGGGCTCAAGCAACCAAAAGAAGTACAAAAGTTGCTAGACAAAAAAGTCATCCAAGAAGTCCCCTCAGACCAACAAGGGTTTGGAACTTGCTCAAGATTCTTTTTGGTGCCAAAGAAAACAGGGAACTAGAGACCAATTCTGGATCTCAGCACTCTAAACAAGTCGATCAAAAAGAGCATGTTTCGAATAGCTGCACAGTGGTGCAGCGGTTAATGTTGTCGCCTCACAGCAAGAGGTTCTCCGGTTCGATTCTCGGCTGGGGTGCCTTTTGTGTGGAGTTTGCATGTTCTCCCTGTGTTTGCGTGGGTTTCCTCTGGGTACTCCTGGAACCTAGTCGGACTTTCCCTGTCAACAAATGTTAAATAAATAAATAAAAAATAAATAAATAAGTTACTTTACAGTCTATTCTTCCTTTTCTAGGAAAAGGCAAGTCAATGTGCTCAATAGACCTTTAGGATACGTACTACCATATAGAAATGGGCAGATGCTTCAGAAGACATCTGCATTTCTAGTTGCAAGCCAGTCATTACCAGTTTCGAGCTCTGCTCTTTGTTCTCACTACAGCCCCCAGAGTGTTCACCAAATGCATGGCAGTGGTTGTAGCTCACTTGAGATGTCAAAGGTTCTGAGTGTTTCCATAACTAGACTGGCTTTTAACCTCCATGACAAGGCATCAGCTCTTAAGGACAAGAGAAACTACTATAACTCTTTGCTCTCATCTAGGAATCACCATAAATTTTGAAAAATCCTCTCTAGAACGCTGTCAAAATCTGATTTTCATAGGAGCACATTTAGATACAAGAAAAATGATAGCGAAACTTCCATCCTTCAGAATTACTTCATTAAGAAATCGGGTAAAGGTTTTTATTCACAAGAAAAGAGCATCTGCAAAATTAGTACTGCAAGTCTTGAGAACAGTGGCAGCTTCGATAGTACTATTAGCTTTGGCCTGCCTTCATATGTGAATCCTGCAATGGTTGTTGTCGACCCAATGATCCATTTTAGAGGTACCAATGTCTCTCATGATCTTGATTATTGATGTATGCAGAAAGGATCTTCATTGTTGTCTTTACTCCGATCAAGTCAGTCAAGGTCATCCATTTCTACCTAATCAGCCCCAGGCCATGGTGACCACAGATGCCTCACAGATGGGGGGGGGGGTTATCTGGGAAGGACGGCTCAAGCCACCTGGTCACCCCATGAGGCCCATCTGGATCTGTTCTAGAGATGAGAGCAGTGCTTCTAGCATTGCAAGCCTGTCAATACTCTCTTCCTCTGGGAACTATAGCATTCCAGTCAGACAACATGTCAGTAGTGTGGTACATCAACAGACAGGGAGGAACCAGATCTGATCCCCTTTGTCAGGAAGCCCTCCACGTTTGGTAATGGTTAACATCTTCCAAATGCTTTCTGATAGCAACACACATTCCGGGAAAATTCAGTGTGATAGTAGACAAGCTCAGCAGGGCAACTCTGATGCCTCATGAGTGGTCCCTCAAACAAGAACTTGCGGAAAAGATTTTCCACAAATGGAGTCAGCCTTGCTGCAATCTCTTTGCATCACCCATAAATAGAAAATACAGCAGCTACTTTGCCATTATCCACTCTCAGGGTGAGTCACTGAGGGATGGCACTGATGCATGATTGGCCCCCTGTGACTTCTATATGCTTATCCTCCAATCCCCTTGATTCCCAATGTATTACAGAAAGCAAGTATGATGAAGAGAACATCCTCATTGCTCCTTATTAGCCCTGACAAGATTTGGTTTCCCTTTCTTTGGCCTCATCTTCAGGAAGATCCATGGATTCTGGATCCAGTTCCAGACCTACTTTCACATCTGCAAGGGGTTGTTCTTCCGGACTTAAAAAAATCTAAAATTGACAGCATGGCTGCTCCAGTTCCAATGATAGCCAGGAATCCTCTTTTATCTTATAGGTTCATAGGTTGGTGCTAGGCTATCAGCCCTAGGGCCTATACAAGCCTAGCCATAACAATTCCCTGGCTATTTCTTCCCACACTATTTACTTCCCTGGACCCCTGTCTAGCAGGGTGACTGACGTGATCCCCAGGGTAAATTTTCTTTCTCCCATCCAATCATCAGGGTTCCTTTTGAAGAGGGCCAAAGAGGCACTCTGCTTGACATGTATGGGCAATCTATTCCAGAGTCTGGGGAGTCTCTGGGTCAGGAACCTATCCCTCCAGCATGTTTTGTTTATCGTGATGACAAGGTTTAGATCTCTGGATCGTGTAGCTCTGAGGGATTGGGATTTAAGTGTAGCATGTCCAACAGCTCTGGGTTTGACATGGCCTTGTATGTTAAGCAGAGATCACCTCTGAGTAGATGATATGTGACAGAGTATAGCTGGAGTTTTTTAAGGCGGTCAGCGTAGGGCATCTGCTTTAGTCCTGTGATTCTTTTAGTGAGGTATTTCTGCGGCCTTTCGAGTTTTTGCAGATGTCTTGAGAGGTACATACCAAACGGGGCATTGTATTCTATTATGGGTCTAATGAGGGATGAGTACAGTGGGACAATGACCTCCTTTTTTCTGGATGAAAAGCCCTTAGTGATGAGGTGTGCCACATAGAAGGATTTCCTGACTGTTGTGACGATGTGGTTATCGAAGGTGAGGCCACTGTCCACCTGTGTCCCTAAGTCTCTTATGACACTTTTGGTGTTTAGTGTACTGCCACCTATATGGTAATTCACGGGTACATGTTTTTTCCCAAAGGGGATAACCATACATTTCTTGGTATTGAGCTTGAGCTCATGGCTCTGGCACCAAGCATCTGTTTCTGTAAGGCCCTTTTGTAGAGTATCCACATCATTTGGGGATTCAATAATGGCTCCCAGTTTGCAGTCATCTGCAAACTTTGTTAGCCAGAGTCCCTTAGTGTTGGCCTGTACTTCAGAGAAGTAGATGCCAAACAAGAGCGGTCCCAGGACTGAACCCTGAGGTACTCCACATGTCACTTGTCTGGAGCTGGATTTGGAGTCGGCTACTTTTACAGTGTGGGTTCTATCAGTAAGCCAGTTAGCAACCCATTGGGTGACTTAGGGATTAATGCCCAACTTAGTAAGTTTATCTATGATTCCATAGTGGGGGTGGTGTCAAAGGCCTTGGCAAGGTCTAGATAGGCTGTGTGGACCACCTTACCCTTGTCCATGGCTGTGGAGACTGATTCGAAGAAGTCAATCAGGTTCAGGAGACAAGATCTGCCCTTCACGAACCAAAACTGGGTGGAGTCCAGTATTTGAAGGTTGCCAATGTCTTTGTTTATAAGTTCCATGATAATACGCTCCATGGCCTTGCAGATAAGGCTTGTCAGACTGATGGGACGGTAGTTTCCGGGATCCAAGGTGGATCCCCCCTTCTGGAGTGGGATAACTGTAGCTGTGCGCCACTCAGTGGGCACGATACCTGAGGTGAGGCTATGATTAAACATGACACTTAGGTGAGTTGCCAGTTCATATTGTAGTTCATGTAGTACACAGCCCGGGATGTCATCTGGTCCCATGGCTGCTGTATTCTTAGCTTTGGAGAGTGCAATTTTTACCTGTGTGGCCGTTATTACTGGAATTTGGCAATCGTCCAGTATGGAGATGGGCCATTTAGGGGGTGAGAGGGGGGTGAAGTTGGCACTGAATCGATCTGCCAGGATATTGGCAATATCCTTGGGATCAGTATATTTAATGCCATTCTGTTTTAGCTCAGAACAGATCTGAGCACTGCCATTTAGATTCTTGACATAGTTATAGAATGCCTTGTGGTTGTCTTTGGAATATTTGACAATTTTGATTTCGTAACTAGCTTTGGAGGATTTTATGAGGGATCTCAGTTTCTTACTGAGGCTGGTAAGGGAGTTTTTGGCATCCTGGGATTGACTTTTCTGCAACAGTTTCTTCCTTGTGTTGTAAAGTTTGTTTATGGCAGGGGACCACCAAATTGGCTTCCTTTTTTTGGATGAGAGCATCTTGGTTCTGTTTGGGATGGCACAATTCGTGCATGAGTGGATGTGCTCATACAGTGCCTTAGTGTAGGATTCAGCAGTTGAACTTTCAGTTCCCATCTGTGTCATGAAGTTTGTCACTTCTGACTTGAGTAGCATGAAGTTGGCTTTGGAGAAGTTTTTTATGGAGGTTTCCTTACTGGGGGGTGGGGGTGGGATGTGGATATTAAGGGTGACTAACGAGGGGGTGACCATAGGTGTGGAGCATCGATTTCCCATGTTGGTAATGACCAGGTCTAGGATATTGGAGCCCCTGGTGGTACTATGGATTAGTTGATCCAGGGCGTTGGAATTTATGAATTCCAAGAACCACTGGACAAAGGTGTTGGTACATAAGTAGTTTTCCCAGTTAATGGCAAGGTAGTTAAAATCACCCAGTATTAGGTGTTTGGTTCTATCTTAATATTTTCCAGTAGGTTTAGAAATGTGTAGTGAGAGTCTTGGGGTATGGTGGGGGATCTGTAGCAAGCTACAATCTGGATTGCAGTCTTACCTAGTGTTAGTTGCACCTGGAGAATTTCAAATGCATTGTGTTGGGCAACTAGCCTGTTGGTGTGAATATCCTTGGTGAATATTGACACTCCTCCACCTTTAGTGTTTCGGTCCTGGTTTGGTGGCGGAAACGTGTGGTAGGAGTTGTAGCCTGGTATTGCAGGGGTGCTCTCTTCAGCCTTGAACCAGGTCTCAGTTACTGCACAGATATCGATGTTCTCCATTTTTAGGAGTGCCTCGAGAGAGTGCATTTTGAGGTTTAGACTTCTAGCACTGAGTAGCATTACCTTCAGATTTTGCATGCTTGTACCTGTTATGGTGGTGGTTTTTTCCTTTGAACTTTGCCTAAAAAAGGCACTATAGGAGTGGCAAGAGCCTTAGCCAGTGACCTGAATCCCAGGGGCGACAGGTGCAGACCATCTCTGGCAAAGCATCGTGGTCTGTCGATCATGTCGTCCCAGGCAGACAGATACTGGATTCCCTTTGAATGACACTAGAAGCTTAGCCATTTGTTGAAGTCAGTCATTTTGTCCTTATATTGTGGTATCATTCTGGGTGAAGGCAAGATGCTACTCAGGGCTAGGGTCATACCTGCCTGGGCCAAATGATCAGAGAGCTCTTCCATGTCTCTTTTCATGTAGTCCAGGGAGGTATGTCTCAAGTCATTCACTCCAACATGGACAATGACAGAGTCATATTTGTACTTGTTGTGGAGTGACTTGAGTGCATGCATTATGTGGCAGATTCTGGCTCCCGACAGGCAGCTGACTGTAATTTTCTCCTTGTTGAACCTGGTGAGTGGGACATCAGTGTGCCGGACTGTAGAATCACCTATGACTAAAGTGTTAGGTACGTTGTCTTGCCTTAGGGGCTGTTGCTGGGTGGCACACTGGTGTTGTGAACTATGTGACACTTTGGTTGTGATTGGTGTTTGTTTGCGTTTCAGCTTCAGAGGTCCTTGTTGCGTGGGAGGGTTTCAGTTAAGGGCCTCTGCATATGTGGATTTAGTGTTGTAATATGTGGGTGTTGGTGGTGTGGGTTTTGAAGGGCTATATGTTGCTTGAGGGGTAGTGTGGGTGTTAACCTTCTCCTCTTGACTGTCTATCTCAATCTTGGGTGGAGAGAGCTTTGCTTCCATTTTGGCTATGTAAGTGCATCTCTCACAGGTTGTAGTGTTGGATGGTAGGAGGAGAGGGTTGTCTGTGTACATGAGGCAATTGCTGCATTGTCCCAGTATGCCCAGATTCACCAGGTGGACAGGAGATATCACCGGAAGCTGAGCCTTGGACATGCTTGGTTTGGTGCTTTTTTTTTTTTTTTGTAAAGTACAGGAGCTGTTTTCCCTAACCTTAGCAAGGTACTTTGCAGTTATAGGCTGTTTAGTGCCTACTATTAATTTCTCCTTATTAACAAGGAGAGTTGAATGCTTGTATCAGTTTAAGGCTTCCTAGTGCTTTCCAGCAGGTATTAGAGCAAGTGCTAATCACAGGGATGCTTAAAGGTAAGATGAAAAAAAAATGCACACGGCAGTGTGCACTAGAGAAGTTAGATGTGAAAGTAGGTAACTTAAGTTTTACCTGTTTAAAAAGTTAAGGTTTAGTGGAGAGTTACTATTTTTAAAACAGTAAGATAGATTGAAAGGGGTGGTCACTTTTGTATTCTGGTACTATGGAATACAGTAGGATGGCCAATAAATGTAAATAGTTGAAGGGAGGGATTTCAAAACTGATGATTTTGTGATTACTCACACAAGCCAGTGAAAGTAGAGAGGAAATGAGATATATGGTCAGATTAACGTAAGAGGCAGGCAACTAGAAAGACAGTGGTATTTAACAAGACAACTGTAACTGGGTGGGAGGGCAGGAAATTTCTGCCTGACTCAGAAGAGACAGAGCTGAGGTCTCTTTTGAAGTTTTAATATGCTGTTAAAGCAGAATGCAAGTAAAACACAAGGTAAAGAAAACAAACCACAGTATTCAAAATATAAAAAGGCAATAAAGTAATACAAAAAATAAAAGCAAACTAACCTTTCCTTCATAGCAAAGTGTAGCAGAGTCTGGATGAGCCTTTCTGGTAAAGCCTTCTCCAGTGAGAGATATTTTGCTCACTTCACATAAATCTTCTGCAGAAAAATTTTACAGAAGCAAGTGGAAAAGGTTTGTCATGTGGGCTATGGGCAATAATGTTGATCCTTTTACAGCTCCACTTCATTTTGGAATTTCTAGCTAAACTTTTTAACGAAGGTGCTGCTGCAGCTACTGTAAGTGTTCATTTACCTGCAATTTCTAATTGTCATGTAGGGGAGAACGGTTTTCCTATCATGTCCCTTAAGCTTTGTAGGAGTTTTTTTAAAAGGAGTTTTGTTGCTGAAACTATCTTACAAAAGTCCTTCTCCCCCTTGGGATTTGAATCTTGCATTGTCTCATATGATTCATTCTCCATTTGAGCCCTCAGCAAATTGTGATTTAAAATTTTTGGCTTGGAAAACAATTTTTCTGGTGGCTATTACTTCAACAAGAAGGGTATTTGAATTACAAGTATTGTCTATAAAGCCACCCTACTTGCTATTTCATAAAGACAGAGTTTCATTATGAACTAACCCTTTTTTTCTGCCTGAAGTAGCCTCTGAAACTAATCTCAGTCAATCCATTGAACTGCCAGTTTTTTCCCCAATTTCCAAAACAAAGGAGAATATCTGTTACACTTCTTAGATGTTCACAGACAGTTGCGTTTTTACTTGCATAAAACAAAGGATTTCAGAAAAACGGATCAGTTTCCTTTTCTGAAACAAGAAATGGCTTGCTAGTTTCTTAGTTACCTTGTCAAAATGGGTTTCGGATTGTATCACTTTTATTTATAAAACCCAAAATAAAGAATTGCCTAAACCAGTCAAAGCACATTCTACTAGAGCTGTGGTTACTTCTTTAGCATTTCTGGCCAGAGAATCTTTAGGCAGTATTTGTGCAGCAGCCACATGGTCAACCATCCATACTTTTATTACTCATTACAAAGTGGATTTGGCCTCAAGGGTAGAGCTTCTTTTGGATCAATGGTTCTGAGGAATATTCTGCCTTGAGCCTCACAAGATTCAGGCTGGTAGGGACCCTGTCCCATATGTGAGAATAAAGGAGAGATTGACAACAACATGTAAAGAAGTTATGTACTTACCATAATGTTCCATGTGTGTTGTCCATCTCCTCCTTTATTCTCAACTCTACCACCAGCCCCCTTCGTAGACTCTTGGAAGAACAGGTGTTACAAAATGAGACCTTTGAGGACTTCTTATTTGAAGTGTTTCTTTAAGTACTTTGAATAGTGTTACTTATGTCTTCCTTTATATAACCACTTGCTCCATTATTGGGCAAACAAGATCTGAGGTAATGGGAAAGTGTATTGTGGAAAGGGTAGAATCCCCAAGGGTTTAGTTGGAGGCCATGAGCTTCTGCATAAGGCCGAGATGGATCCAATGGATCGGATCCGACCCAAATGTGAGAATAAAGGCAGAGATGGCCAACACGCATGGAGCGTTACATTACCAGATCGAATGTTTAGGTTATCGAACACTTAAACATCGAATTGGTAATATCGAAAGCAAAAAAACATGAATGGATGATTTAACGCAGGGAAATAATCCCCTTGGCCGTTAGCCATATTTTGCCGTTTTGCCATTTTGTCTACAGTAGAGTGATCTCAGAGTTGGTATATTTAGTTAGGGGGGGGTGTGAAACCCCCACTTTGTTTGGGCTTAAAGTTTTTTTTTTGTGGTCAGTGGAAGACTTTCCCTACGCCATTCGCGGTTTGTAGTTTTGGTATAACCAGTTTGACGTTTAGGTGTTCGATAACTTAAACATTCAATCTAGTAATATAGACCCTGGTAAATACATTTTTTTTTAAACTGTTTGTTCTGTTGAGACTCGTATTACTACAGATTTTCATTATCAAGCTGAGAAATATAATTTCTTCAAAGCATACTGAGTCTGCTCCGTTGCTTCTGCTCATTGTGGGCTTTACCTTGTACATCAATGGAATGTCACCAGGGAAATTCTGAGGAGATGCTCAAACCACCTTAACTGATTTCCCCCAACACATAGAAGTTGTTGCACTAAACTCTTGTTGAGGTCCTCACTCTGTCAAAAAGATGTAGCATATTTACCCTGCAAAGTAAGTGCATTTCTGCTTGCACATATGCTTGATCTCATTGCTTTGATCACTACCCATAGCAGCTAGGGCAGGCTGTGGGAGATTAGAATGCTTATTCTGTACAAGAGAAAATGGTTGGAGATGTAAAGAATACTTCTCCTTAAATTTGGCAAGTTGGAAGGGAGGATATTTTAAAATGTACTGATCACTTTTTAGAAGCACACTTATTTTGCAGTTATTCAAATTTATTTGTTACTGCTTGTGTTAAAGTTGAAAGTGGATCAGCAAAAATGAACATTGTGATGTGCTGTTTGCTTTTTAGTTTCACTGTTTACTTAATATTGCATGTGTGATTACAGAGCAAAATGGTGTCATGGCAGATATTGGGCAACAATTTACATACAGATGCATGGCATTGTGGATAAGCAAAAACAACTTACCTATTTAAAGGCAACTTCTTACTTATATTGTGGCTTTATCACAACATGATGTTGTGTTTCAGTGTGAGGTGTTCTAGCTTCAAAGGTTAATTGATGGCTTTCAGTCTAGGAAGTAAGAAACTGCTGCTGATATATTTAGTATGGAAATAGAGTAGCCTATGCATTAATTTTGATGGTCAGAGAGTCATAGATCAGTTCTAGGCTAGCATCCTGTGCAGTCCATTTTAAGCCTAGCCAGTTTCCCTTTTATGCTTGAATTTACATATCCCATTTAGTGTTAGATTGGCCTTACCCATCCCATGGGCGATAATTATATATTACCCCAATGAGAAAAACTGGGATTATACTATCGATAATTTTTGGGGACCTATGGAAAGGATAATACATTTAGGAGCTGCCTGTGTCCACTAGTTGTACAGGAGGCAGGTCTGGGGGTAAATTTTCTGTTTCCCATCCATAGATTCAAGTTGTGTTTGAATATGGACAGGGATGAGCTTTGTTTTATGTGGATGGGGAGTCTGTTCTGGAACAGTGGTATCCTTTGCGAGATATGCCTGTCCCTCCAAACCATTCTGTTGATGTTACAGAAGAGGTTTAATTCCCTAGACCAAGTATTTCTGATACCATTTGACTTGCTAATGTGCAGTAAATCCATCGGTTTTGGGCCAGAGGGCGCCTTGTACGCTCACCTCTTAGTAGTCTGTAGGATACCTAGTATAGTGACAGGGCTTCAAGTCAGTCCATGTAGGACATGTTGTTTAGCTCTTGTATCTTTTAGAAAGGTATCTCTGTGAGCATTCCAGTTATTGAATGTGTCTGATGAGATATATGTCAAAAGGGACAGTATAGTCAATGACTGGTCTAATGAAGGCTGAGTAAAGGGGGACAATGACATCCCTAGAACACAATACCTTAGTTCCTAAGTTCTCAAATCTGCAACAAATGTGTCAACTCTTAGGGGAGTATTTTCAGTACGGTAGTTCTGTGGCATAGATGAGTTCCCAAAGGTACAGTAATGCATTTTTTTTCGCATCCTGTTTCAGTTCATGATTTTGGCACTGTTTTTTATTTGGGACAAATTTTGCAGGATAGCGAAGTCTTTTGGGCATTCAACAACTGTTCCTAGTTTGCAATCATCTGCAAACGTAGTCAGAGCACTTTGGTATTGGCTTTTACTCCAGATAAGTAAATGCCAAATGGGAGTGGTTCTAGTACTGGACTCCTGAGGGACACCACTGGTGACTGGTCTCTTTGTGCAGGTAGCTTCTTCTCTTTTGATTTCCTACATCCTGTCTGGGAAACAGTTGACAGTCAGGTGGACGACATAGAGATTTATTGCCAGTTTGTTTAGTTTTTCTACTATGCATGACTGGGGGATTGTGTCATAAGCTTTGGCCAGATTGAGGTATGCATTTTGCCTTCATCTGTTGTCTTTGTGACCTTTTCAAAAAGACCCACCAGTCTGAGTAAGCATGACCTGCTCTTGACTAATCCTAACTGAGAAGGGTCCAGTGTTTTGAGTTTCCCTATGTCATTATTGATTAGTTCCATGATCAAGTCTTTCCATGGTGTTCCATGTGAGGCTTATAGGCCTGTAATTGTTTAGGTCTGTGAAAGGTCCTCCCTTAAGCAGGGGAATGACTGTAGCTGTTCTCCATTCACTAGGAACAAATCCTGTATTGAGATTGAACAGTGTTTTTAGGGGTGTGGCTAAATTGTGCTTCCTGCTATTTAAGATGCATCCAGGGATATTGCCAGGACCCATCAATCCAGTATTTTTAGCTTTTGACAGCTCTTTTAGGACTTGGTCTTGTGTGATATTTGGAAGTGAAAAACATTAGGTATATCCTGAGGGACAAATTGAGAGTGCAGAAGGATAAAATTAGAGTTAAATTTATTGTCTAGTAGATTATATCTTCTGCCTCAGTGTAGGTGTCATTGCTGCTTAGCTATTTAGAGATTACAAACATAACTAAAAAGGGCCTTGTGACTGTCTTTGGCTTGGGTAGCTATTTTGGCCTGAAACTTGGCTTTGGTGGATTTTTCTGAGAATACTGAGTTGTTTGTTTATTTCAGTAATGAGAACATTATTCTGGGAATTACTTTTATTTTTTGCCAAAATTCTCTTCAATTTTTGTAAAGCTGGTTGATATTATGGTTCCATCATGTGGATTTGTTTCTAGGTTTTTACCCTGTGCTTATTACTACAGGGAGCAGCTGCATCTATGCAGCTGTTTATTTGTTGATATAGTGGGTGGTGATGCAGGATTCCACATATCCAGTGAACCTAACTGGGTTTGGTGGGGATTTGAAGCGTGCAAATGTATCACTTAGGCGTAGGTAGTTTTCTAAAGATACCTCAGGTGTAAGGGATCTCTGGTTTCATTTTTATTCTAAAGGAGACAGCTTTATAATCAGACCTAACAAGTGATGAAGCTACACAAAGGATGGTGCAACATGCTCCCATATTAATAAGGAAAAGATACAAGATGTTATTTACCATAGCGGGTACTCTGATTGTTCAAGGGAGTTTGTATTGACAAAGTGCAGGAATCTCGGTGGTTATACTCTAGTGGTGGGTATAGGTTTCTTGGTCTATAGTTGGATAGTTTAGATCACCTATGAAAACTGTATTGGGCTTAATACTGAGTGATTCTAGTTCCTGTAGATAGGTGTTGTGGCTTTCTTGTGTCATAGAAGGAGTTCTGTAGCTATGTATTGGACCTTTCTGATGGTTATCATGGCATGATGAAGCTCTAGTGCATCATGTTGCTTTACCAGCCTTGATGTGAGAGTTTTCTAGATGAAAATTGACATACCTGCACCTTTTTCCCCTCCTGTGTAGTATGCTGGTCTAAATGTGTGAAAAACATTTTAGGCCTGCACAATAGTGCTGTCCACCATTTTAAACCACGTCTCTGTCACTACGTAGATGTCAGCATCCTCCTGGGTAAGAATGGCTTGTAGATATTGAAGGTTCTTGATTAGGGTCCTAGCCCTGATAAGTAACACCTTCATATTTTCCTTTGCTTGTTTCATTTTGTGTTTAGTCAATCACTATGGGTCAGTCTTTCGTAACGTTATGGCATGAATTTCCAGCTCAGAAAAGAGTTCAGTGAGGATGTCTTTATCAACAAAATAAAAGGCAAAACCAACATGCTTTTTGCATCAAAACTTGTATAATTGATATTGTTTATGGTAAGAATTTTCTATCAAACTCCAAAGGTTTGTTACATAAACCAGTTTCAGAACACAACCAGTAAATTTTAAAGTTATGTCTCTTTAGGGAATGGCAGTGACTACAAAAGAGTTGTGGGGTATTTTTTCACAGGAGTGACAAATCTCAGGAGATCCAATAGTAATAGAAGAAAATATAAAAGACAATAATGGAGGATTTATAATATTAAGGGGCTACTGGCAAGGGAGGAGGATTACACTGGCATGTATTTATATTCCACTGAAAACTGCTATAATGGAGCTTAAGAAAATTCTAGAAGAAATAGTCAGCTATCAGTAAGGAATATTACTTAATAGGTGTGGACTAGAATTGGCTTCAATAGTGAAAATGTGTCTGGTGGGCCAGAAGGGTAAATATAACAAAGAAGGGTAGATTTGTAAAGAAATTTATGAAAACATTTGGCATGGAAGATGTGAATTCAGTACTTGGAGTTCAGAGTGAATTTACAAATTATTCTCCAAGGTGCAAAAACTGGGCTAGGCTAGACAGATTTTACATTTCACAGGAACATGTGCATACACACCCAATAACTATTTCAGGTCCTGCATCAATAATGATTAAAATAAAAACACAGGGTAATGAAATAAAAATGAGACACTGGTGCTTTCCCACCTATCTGTTGAAAAGAGAGAAATTTAAGGAATGGGGAGTGGAAATTATTCAGGCACTATTAGAGAAGATAAAATTAAAGTGGAATTTAAAAATAGGCTGGAAATAAAAGAAAGGGAGATATGGTTAAAAAGTAACAAGAATTATTTACAGAGACTGATAAGTGTTAAAGTACTGCAAAACAGGGGGGGAATCTCACAGAACAAAAAGAGGAGCAACTGCGGAATGCTAAACAGAAAATAAGGGATTACCTCAATAATATGCAAGATTTGAAAAAATGACTGTTAAGCAAATGTTTTTTGATAATAACCCTAGAGCGCAAAAACTTTTAGCACAAAGACTCGCTACAGAAAATAGATAAAATAGATAGGGCTGTCACCAAGCTTAGGGAGCCTGTAACGAGGAAGATAACAAGGGATCCTGTAGAAGTATTGGAAATATTTCAAAATTATATGAAAGTCTGTATATAGCAGATAAATGTGGAAATCAGGAAAAGGTGCAAATGGAAATGTTTATACAATTAAATATGCCCAGGCTAGAGGTAGAGGAGGCTCAATTACTAACAGCTGGGATAGCAGGAGATGAGATAAACATGGTGATGTGTAAACAATATACAGGAAAGTCCGCAGGAATAGATGGTATTCCTGTGGAGGTTTGGAAACTAGGAGGGAAAAAAAACTGATAAAGATCTGGAAGGTTTCATTTAACAGTATTTTAAGAGGAGGAGAAGTACCAACACCCTGGAAGAAAGTGGTAGTAGCTGTAATATCTAAAGAGGGTAAAGATCCATCAGATCCAGCTTTATTATTGGTCCATTTCAGTACTAAATCTTGATTATAAAGTGCTAATGTCTATAATGGCAAAAAAAAAAAAAAAAAAAAAAACACGGCAAGTGATGACAAAATTGATAGATATGAATCAATGTCATTTTGTGGAAGGGAGACAAACATTTGACAACATTAACAGAAGAGTGATGATCCAGAGGCACGCAGAATTTGAGAAAATACCACTGTTGCTGGTAGGTCTTGATGCAGAGAAAGCATTTGATCGAGTGAGCTGGGACTTTATGAGCAGAGCAATGGAAGCATTTGCATTCCCTGAAAAAATATAAGGTTGATTAGGAGGATATATGAGGGATCAGAGGCGAAAATTAAAGTGAGCGGAATCCTCTCTGATAATCTCTGCTTAAACAGAGGAACTAGGCAGGGGTATCGTCTCTGCCCTTTGTTGTTTGCATTATATTTAAAACCATTGGCAAAGAAAATAAGGGAATCAGAAATTCAAGAATACAGTTGGCATGGTAGTTAGGAGAAGCTGGCTGTATTTGAGGTTGACATTATTTTATACCTGACAAAACCAGAAAGGAACATTACACTGCTGTGGAGCATATTGAGACAATTTCAAACCTTTTCATGATACAAAATTAATGAAGCCAAAACAAAAGCAATAGCAGTAAATTATGTACGCACATACAAATTGGTTTAGAAATATCCATACTTATGGAGACATGATAAAGTGAAGTATATAGGAGTATGGATTAAAAGTGATGCCTATGTGGGAAGAGATAAAACAAAAGATAATATAAAAATTGAGAAAATGGAAGCTCTGTTATATGAATATTGATAGTAAGATACAAACAGTTAAAATGTTTTTAGTCCCTTCAAAACTCCATTGCCAATCATGAGCAGACAAGGTGATCCACTGTGGCAACCCCTAACCGGGAAAAAGCCAAAAGAGAAAGTCTTAAATATAGGTCAGGCATATTTTTATCAACCAGAGGAGAAGTTGTGGATAGCAATTAATAAAGAGTTGAAGGATTTTATCTGGGAGGGAAAGATGGCAAAAGTCAAGTGGGATACACTTGTTCTTCCAATAGAATAGGGTGGATTGGGATTAACCCATTTGAATGGGGTATTTCAGAGCAACACAGTTAAGGCTCCTATAAATAGCACAAGCAGAAAACTATAACTCAGAATGGAAAGAGATGATGAAGAAACAATGGGAAGAGACTGGGATTTTGGATGCAAACCTTTAAGGAGAACAACAATAATCATACAGAATATTATATTCATAAAGTAACAGAAGGTATTCTAAGAACTAAGCCAATGCAGGAATGCAGAAAGGAGATTCTGCCAATAGGAGTGACTGCAATTAGGGATACAGACAATAGGCAAGAGAGGGCAGGAGTATATTGGCAAAAACTGGCAAAGGAACTAAGGTATTGGGAGCAAGTAACTAGACAGGGAAAATAATAGAATGGGAAGATGCTAAGAACTTATGCAGGTTAGAAATTGCCTTCCATATCAAGGATTGATATGAGTACAGGCAAAGAGAAAGAAATAGGGTGGTCCTAAATGAAAGGCCAGCACTGGTACAGTTCTTAGTAGAATCTAGAACAGAAGTGGCCATTAAGAAAGGAATAATTAGTGCAGCATATAAAATATAGCATGACGACTATAAGAATCAATCAGAAAAGGTTAGGAAGAATTGGGAAGAGAGACTGGATAAGCAGTTCACAAAGAAGCAACGAGGGGCTATATGCATCTCTCCCAAATATGCAACAAAATCTAGAAAATTTAGGATCTTTGCCTGAAAGTGTTTACACAGATATCTTTATACCCCAAGCAGGCTGCAAAGAATCTTTCCTCGGGTAGATAGCAAATGTTGGAGATATGACAGGGAAGAAAGGGAAAACTGAGGAGATATTTTCTGGGAGTGTAATGAGTTGGTTGACTTTAAAGATTCCCTGCAGACTGCACTGTCAGTGATGCTGGGTGAGCAAATTGAAGCGGCTAGAAAATGTTTTTGAGCTATGTTACAGAGTTGGAATTGCCTAGGCCTTGCTGAGTCTAATTATGATGGCTGCCAAAACAAAAATAACTAGAAAATGAAAATCAAAGTCTAAACCAACTTTACTAGAAGTAACAAAGATAGTAACAGAGATAAAACAACTGGAACAGAGATCTTTAGGAAAGGGTAGGAGTAAATTACACAGGAAAAAATGGGAAATGTGGGACCACTAAATGCAGAGGAGGAACGATGTTTAAAGAAGGCAGGATCTGCATGAGCTATTATGTGATGGTTGACTGACAGTGAGATGATGTATTAAAAGTGATGTATAATGTTTGCAGCTATAGTTGTGTTGGCACAGTTTGCAAGGTATAATGTTTGCAACTGAAATTATGCAGCTATGATTTATTTTTATTTATATACATTTAAGATTGTGTCACACATGATAATTTAATAAAGATGTTTCTTGTATAAATAAGAGTGACAAATCTCAGGGACTACTTTCTGATATACCTGCATACAAAATGGTAGGAGAGTTGCAAAGGTTTGAGCAGACAGTGCCATGGATTAGAACTTTTCTGTACTATAAAAATGACACAGAAAATGATAAATTGAGACTAGTATAGTTTACTTTACTGAACTAATTGCCTTACCTGCTGCAAGACTGTGTGCCTTTTAATACTTAATTGTTTAAATGGAAAGGCTATGGTACCTTCCCTGACATTGTTTCTTTTAAAGCTACTGAACTCATAACATTTCTGATGTAAAAATATTAGTTTAGCCCTTGTTTTTCGCAAAAAGACCCACCACATTTGAACACATGGTATAACAATGTTCATACATCCATTTGTGCGTTTTTACAAGTAATTATATAATTCACTGACTGTTAATGACTAATCCATTCAGAGCCTGAGGTGCTTTCTTATAATTAGCCATTAATTCACATTTACTGCCCATACAGTTGTGGAAAAGCTGCTTTTAGCATTTTGTAACATACAGCTTTTTCATCTGCCTTTATTTAGTTCATTAAATTTGTATGCTGTCATGTCAGCTTGATGTTTTCACTAATGTAAGCCTTCTTTGACATGTCTATTACTACTTTCTGAATGATATTGTCACTTTCATAGTTTGCTTATGTGGAATTATTCTGTAAAGTTTGACAGTCACTGGTGCAGTAGTTTGTCAAAAGGTATCTCCAAATATAGACATCTGTAAGCTTAGTGTACCCTGGCTGTTACCAGAAAAGGATTTCTATAGAGTAGTAATTTCGTTTTATCATAACTAAGCCACGTACTGTTTATGCTAGGCAGATAGCCACTGTACCCAGTGATATAAAGAAATGTTTTTATCCTTTAGGTGATAAAGCATTTGAGATGAAAATTTTAGAGGAGACATACAAACAAGAAATCAGCCGCCTAAATAAAAGGCTGCAGTGGTATGCTGAAAACCAAGAGCTACTGGATAAAGATGCGACTCGATTAAAAACAGCAACTGCTGAGACAGAAAAGCTTAAACAGCTGGTAAGTACTACAATGGTTGCCTTCTTACATTTATATAGCAAGTAGTAAAATAGTAATCACACACTGTTGACTTCTCCACCAGCATGAATTACAGGTGATGGAAAACATTGATGAATCTGGGTCTAGATCAGAAAGAAAGAAAGAATATGGTCACACTTGCTTGTGGGTAATTAAAAGCTGAGGAATAACAAAGAACAAGTGGTATGGAACGAGTTCAGTAATACATTGAGGGGCACAAAAATAGTGAGGTTAGTGGTGGCATTGATAGACATGTACAGCAAAGATGCATTGCATCTCATTGAAATATGACCAGGGTTTTGGCAAGGAAAAAAAATCCAGATTTCCATGAATTCATTGCAGAAGTGCTTTGGCTTAAGCAGCCTGTAAAATGCTACTGTAAAAAAAATGGTTGCATGAAAGGTTTAATCAAAGAGGTTATATGAAAAGAAGAGGTAGAATAGATATTATTAATTATAACTTATGGAAATATAAATAGGAGCTTTCCCAGAGGTATAGTGGAAGAATAGGGAACACCCATACATAAGTATAATGGACTCGTATTAACTTTAACAAATGATGACGTTAGTGGTGAGGTTGCATTATAATTAAGAAACAATTGGAAATGTGTGGAAACTGGTTATTTGGAAACAGAAGTGTGTGTATCTAATGCCTATTATGGAGCTCAAGGGTCAAACTAGTGTGATTACTGTTTATAGACAACTCAGTGCCTTATCAAGTGAATTAGATATAATATCCAATTTTATATCTAGCACAGCACAACTGTTTAGCATGTTGCCAATAGGAGGTTTCAATTTTTTTGCAGTTTGTAAAGAACAGTTATGCAATCAGTTCACAAATTGTCCTGTTTATAATAAGTTGAGTTGGGGGAATGATCCTATCTTTGGGCCCAAGATGGTACCTGCTCCCATTAACAGTGCCTCATTACAGATTCCAGTCTTTAGATGATGTATGCTTGCATAGGGAGTAGAACGTCTTACTCAAAGCAACTCAATAAAGTGTGAGCAGTGACAGTTTCAAAGTAGTGTTTTTGAATCTCTCATTTAATGGTATCAATATCTTTGGGCTGTAAGTCAGAAAGAATCTTCACTAAACCAAGAGAGATTGTCAGACTCTCATCTCTGTGGGGGCCATTTTCAAACTCCATAATGAACATTTTCTAGGACTCAAAAAAGCCTTGGGCAAATTTGGTTCAAATAGAACACCCAGCAGCAGTAGCAGTAGAGTTAACAGTCTTGTAGGGCTAATATTATTGTGGACCATTTCAGAATGGACACTTGCCCTAAAGCAGAAAACATTTGACATAATCCAGGGTTCAAGATTGCCAGACTGTGACACTTTCAGCAGAACCCCTGAGAGGTTGCTTGACTGTCACACTCTGATGGCCTTTGGGAGTTGCCTGTCCCACCATCTCCCTGAGTGGATGGCCTTATCATAAGGCAAATGGGTAAAGATCATTGTATACTTTACAGAGTGCTGTAATTGTACTCCTAATTCACAAAGTATGGCTGAGTGAAGTGTCTTAACTTTGAAAGCTGTTCATTCATTCATTAGAGGGATATTTAGCTTCCAGCCGCCATCTTTGTGAAAAAGGTAAGTGTTTTATGGCCTTCAGTGATGTAAAACACTGTATTCCTACAGGTTTCTTTTTTTGTAGAATAAAGTTATTGTGTGTTCTTGACATGGATGTAAAGATGTACCTCTTGAGCTTTGCTTTGCTCCACTGTCAAGGTGATTGTCATGGCATTTGTCTTGAACACCTAACAACTTTGTTATAATCTGCAACCTGATTATAGTCCTCTGTATCAAAATCTCTTTCCACACCCACTGAACTACATTCTGTACACTTACCTAACATTTTGTCCCTTCAAAGCAGTGTGGCAAAAAAAGATCTTTAGTTTGCTTTGAAAAAGAGCTATCCAGGAGGTCTACTAAGATGAGATTAGGTCCAGATACTATTCAAGATTCTTTCTGGTTCCAAAGTAGACAAAGGATCTCAGACTCATTCAAGATTTAAGCAGCTTAAATGAATTCAGCCCCAGATATTCTGGATGGTCTTGGTGTAAGCAGTCCTCCCTTGCTTGCTGATTGGAGACTAGATGTACTCATGAAACCTCCAGGATGTTTACTTTCATATTAAAATAGACAAGGAGTCGAAGAGGTTTCTCCATTTTTCTCAGTAGTTACTAGCCAGTGGCATTTTCAGACTTGTCCATTTGGACTCGCCACATCCCCAAGGTGTTTACCAAACACCATATCAAGAGTAGACATTCAGCAAAGGTGACAGGACTCTTTACTTCATACATTTATGTCTTCAGCCATAATGTTAAGCACTGCAGATGTGCAGTTGAAGCCCTTACAGTCTCTGTTTTTATAGGCTGTCTGTTGGAAATGCCTATGCAAGTTTTCTCAACCGCAGGAATGGATTATATCCAGTCAAAAGACAGTGAACCGTTCAGTGGCCATGGTTCTGAAGCAGTTGCATCTGAATGCTCGAAGTCTGCTCTAAGTCTAATGGCTGCCACTATAATCTTAGTCCTTAATGCAAGATCTCATACAAATGTCCTCCAGTGGACACTCAGGACTCAGTGGTGTCAAACCTGTGTCTTTCACTTGTCAGAGATAGGTGTCCAGTCTTTCATTGGTGAATGTGATCCCAGCTTCTCTCTGGACAGTCACTTTCCTCTTTGCCTACCATAACAGTCACCACTGATGCCTCAGTTTTGAGGTGGAGGCACATTGTCAAGCCAAGATATTTTAAGGATTATGGTCACAACTGGAGGCTCCCATACACATCAAAATGATAGAAATGAGAGAGGGACTTCTTACTCTGCAGGCTGTTCAAGACTGTCTTCTCCATAGTGCCTTAGCCATTCACTCAGACATTATGGTCATTGTCTGGTATTTAAACAAGCAGGTGGAACCCATTCATGTTTCCTGTGTTGAGAAGACATGAAAGTGTGGGAATGGGCTGTGCCATAGAAATAGGGTGATGTAGGCTGATCTGATTCAAGCATGGCCCCAGGACTACATTGTTCCAGTTCTCCATTTACTCTGATTGCAAGTTCATTCAGAGAGTGATCGCAAACAACACTGGATTGAGTCTCACAGAGGGTCTATATTACTTCAGCAAAAGATGTATTCTGCGAATGTCTTCATCGATCACCAGTACTAAATCAAATCCACCCAAGTGGGGGACTTTGCCCCCCACCATTGGAGGCTGTGCCCCCCACTTACCCCCTAACTGTATATACCAACTCCGAGATCACAACACAGTGGGAAAAAGGGCAAAGTTGACATGATGGCCAAGTGTTTTCAAACCATTGAAAAAATTCCTCGGTTCACTGAAGTGAATTTTGGCAGTTGGTGATTTATGAAGACGTATTCACAGAATACATCTTTCGCTGAAGTAATATAGACCCCTCATAGCTCCCTTCTGGCCACAGCAAGTTTGCTTTCCCCTGCTGTGACCTCATCTAATGGTGAAGCCCTTATGTCTGATGCCCTTTATTACCCTTCTGTCTCTCTGCTCTCCAGCAAGCCTCAGTCAGACATTCACTCTTTCAGACTGACTTTTTTGTTTCTCCACTTCCACTGTTGGCCAGGAATGCAGTATACCCCCCCAGGTTCACATAATCCTGACTTCTGTCCAGAGGCCTAATATGAAAATAATCTACAGGAGCAAGTGAATTAGGTTTTGTACATGGGCTATGGCTGAAGGCTGAAACCTATTATGTTAAGTTGTCTATCTCGCCTTCATTCTTGCTGGATGGGTTCGGAGCCGACCTCGGCTCCGACTCTGCCACTCTAAAAGCTCGAGAGTTGGTTCCACCAGCTCGAGGCTCCCCTTATATCCCACAATGCTAGGCGGTATTACCCCAGATCTCGTTTGCCGCTACAGCTATCGAGACGTGTTGCTTCACCGGCTTCAGGTTAGTGTAGGAAATAGTTTAAAAAGTTGATTAGAAACCCTTTAATTTAAGTTTTCCATACAGTTTCCCCTTACCTTAAAGGTCTTTGATCCCTTTAGTCTAGTTCTTAACCTTTTTTACCTTAAAAACTTATATGTTCTTCCCTTAGGCCTTTGGGCCCTCCCATCCCCTTGGAGTGTATGTGTTTTCTGTAGGGACTTAATAATACTAAACAGCTAATTTATTTAGTTTAAGTTTCTGTTTTTAGTTTATAGTGTAATCGGTGTGTTTGTGTTTGTGTGTGGTTACACTTGTTCCTTGATATGTCCAAGGATTCGAAGGTCTCAGGCTTCAAGAAGTGTGACTCGTGCTGTCAGAAAATGTCTCTGACAGACGGTCACACTTCTTGTGTGTACTGCCTGGGACCTTTACACCTGCAGGACTCTTGTGCTGTATGCCACGGCATCAGCCCTAGAGTCCTGCAGGAAAGAAAGAACAAGCTCATTTTAAGGGGCTTGCTCAAGCCTGAGGGTCCCCCGACTGCTGCTTCGGGTAAACCCTCTAAGGCTCCTAGGTCTTCGACTCCAGCTACTGAGTCGACGCCTAAGACATTGAAGTCTACTACGACATCGGCTCCAGCTGGAGCCGATGAGACTCGAACTGCTACTTCTGTGGTTCCCTCGGCTCCGGCTGGAGCCGAGGCATTGGAAATTTCTGAGTCGGCTCCGATCAGACCATCGGAACCGACATCTAGAAAGAGGTCCAGGTCACCGTCCCTGGGCTCCATTCATTCGGCTCCAGCATCTCCCTTGCTGTCTGAACGGAGCCATAGATCTCACTCCTCTAGGTCATCGAGGCTTTCGGATCATGACCTTCAGAGGGTAGTGAGTTGACTTCTTAAGTCCGAGGCACTGGCCCAAATGCTTCAGAGCCCGACTCATCAGTCGATGCTTAACCCTATCCCTCAAAATGTTCCTCCTCCGACTCCTTTGAGCTCGGAGCCGGGGCGTTTCGGAACCGAGACTGTGGTTACGTCGGAACCGATACAATTGTCTTCGGTTCCGTCGTCGGCTCCGATTTCTTCCTTGGAAGAATCTCGGCACCGGACTTCTCCCGTCGGCTCTGAGGGGGTGAGTGGCATCGGACCCTTGTCCGATTCCGCTCTCCCGCTCGGCGCTTTGGCGCTGGTGAGTTCGGCTCCAACATCGGCCTCGGAGCCATCGCTGTCGGTGCCGAGGGAGGTTTTCAGCTTTTCGGAGCGGGGACCTTTGGCTCTGCCTGACAGAGGTGCCTTCGAGGTCATGCAGAGTGTGTTGGAACCTGGTTCAACACCACAGTCGGCTCCGTCCGTCCCTCCCTCTTCGGTGCCTCAGGTTATGTCTGCTCACTCCCTCATCCCAGACTGCAGAGAGTCAGCTCCTCAAGAATCCCCTATGGGGATCTCATCCTCTTCCGAGGCCTCTCCTGAATTGGCAGGGGAGCCCCCTAGGAAGAGAAAGTGCAAGAGGAAGCACATAGACTCACCTGAGTCTGTCACCTCTGACACGGATTTAGAGGATTCCGAGGGTTCCCCCCGTTCCCCTTCTGAAGATGTCTCTTTTGCGGACATTCTAGAGATCCTGAAACAGAGGGGAAAATGTCCAGCCCTTAACCCTTCGAAGGATGAATCTGTGTATCTTGAGGCGTTTGGCTCTCGCCCTTCCACCTCCTGGGTGTCCCCCCCCTTTGACCCCCTCATGCAGGTGGTAGCTAAAAAGGCTTGGATGGCTCCTGACTCTGTGGACCCCACCCCCAGGAGACCTTCGAAGTTTATCACAGCACCAGCAGATAAGCAATTTCTGACTAAGGGAGTTTCTGTGGATGCTATGGTGGTAGCTGTCGCCACTAAGAAGGAGCTAGCTGATCCTTTGGTGCCTGTCCATCCTCCTAACAAGGAATCTAGGTCTATGGACAGGTACAGGAAGCGGATGTTTTCATCAGCGACCTTTGCTATGCGTTCGCTGAACTACCTCTGTCATTTCACTCGTCTTCAAAGAGACTTGATCAAGGAAGCGAGTGAGATGTTAAAGGATCCTACAGCTGCGGGTTTTCAGGATAAGATGAACGCTCAGCTGGCTACCCTAAATTCTATAGCTAACTCCTCCATGCGCCTCCTCTCATATGCGGCTGATGGAGTGAGCAGAGCCGCAGGGACAGGTGTGGCCTTACGCCGGCATGCCTGGATGCGGCTATGCAATTTTGCAGACCCCTTTAAAACGTCTTTCACTAATTCCCCATTTGATGGATCATCCCTCTTTGGTCCTCAAGTGAAAGAAACCTTGACGAGGTGCGAGACTGATGGCAAAACTCTTTCTGCCGTCGGAGTCCGTTTTTCTACTCCTTCTAGGCCTTACCCCAAAGGCCAGAAAAGTGGGAAAATGTGGTTCCGCAAACAATCTCAAGGGACTTTGCCTGATGCACAGAGTCGGTTCCCCTCCAGAGGCAGAGGGGGGAACAATAATGGTAGACGTCGCCCTAGAGGCAGGGGGGGTCCGCAGAACCAGGGCAATCGAGAAACCTTTTCCGATAAGCCCTTCCAGCATCCCTGAGGTGTTGCCCGACTGTCCACCTTCGGAGGCAGTCGGGGGAAGATTGTCACTGTACCCAGAAGCCTGGCGATCCCTAACTCAAGACAAGTGGGTACAGTCCATCATTTCCGAAGGCTATTCCATTCCGTTCTTTCGTATTCCAAATCAATCAAAAAAATCCCTTCCAGATGTTCCACCCGCTCAAAGGGATCAAGCAGCGTTGGAAATATCAAAGTTGCTTGCAAAAAGAGACATTCAGCCAGTGCCAGCAGACCAGCAAGGATCCGGAATCTACTCCAAGTTCTTTTTGGTTCCAAAGAAAACAGGGGACTGGAGACCCATTTTGGATCTCAGTATCTTGAACAAGTCGGTCAAGAAAACAAGATTTTGGATGGTCACGCTACAATCCATCCTACCCCTATTGGGAAAGGAAAACTGGATGTGCTCTATAGACCTCCAGGATGCGTACTATCATATAAAAATGAACAGACGCTCCAGGAGATTCCTCCGCTTCAGGCTGGGAACCAGTCACTTTCAATTCAGAGCCCTGCCCTTTGGACTCACCACTGCCCCCCGGGTGTTTACCAAATGCATGGCAGTGGTAGCTTTCTCACCTGAGACGTCAAGGATTCCAGGTGTTTCCATACTTAGACGACTGGCTCCTCACAGCTCCTACCAAGCATCTTCTTCTAATAACCAGAGACTACACCTTTCGCATTTGTCAAAAGTTAGGTATCTCAATAAATTGCGAAAAGTCTGTTTTGTCGCCTTGTCGTGCTATTACCTTCATAGGCGCAAATCTAGACACAGTCAAAATGTCTGCGAGACTCACAGACCAAAGAATAGCAGACATACGCAAACTGGTCTCCCTTCTCTTCCACAGCAACAGAGTCAAAGTCAGATTAGTTCTGAAAGTACTGGGGATTATGGCGGCTGCTATCCCTCTACTTCTATTAGCCAGATTTCACATGAGAATCCTTCAATGGATGCTCTTCACACAATGGTCGTACCAGTAACTTCCGATGTCCCACACCATTATGATTACGCAAGCATGCAAGAATCATCTTCTTTGGTGGATTTCTTCCCCCCAGCTCTTCCTGGGAAGACCCTTTGTTCCTCCCCCTCCGTTTGCTACTCTGACAACGGACGCCTCCCTGATCGGGTGGGGGGGCATTATCAGGGCAGAACAGTCCAGGGCATATGGCAACCAGACGAACGCCACTTGCATATAAATGTTCTAGAGATGAGAGCAGTGCTTTTAGCGTTGCAAGCCCTTCAAGACTCTCTTCCCTTGGGAACGATAGCAATCCAGACGGACAACATGTCTGTAGTGTGGTATATCAACAAACAAGGCGGAACCAGGTCCTATCCCCTATGTCGAGAAGCACTCAGACTGTGGCAATGGGCGATTTCTTCTCAGCGGTTTCTGATAGCAACGCACATCCCCGGGAAGTCCAATCTTATCGCGGACAAGTTGAGCAGAGCTATCCTCATGCCTCACGAGTGGTCTCTGAAAGATTCTATTTTGGAGAAAATTTTTCTCAAGTGGGGTCAGCCTTGCTGCGACCTTTTTGCTACTCCCCAAAACATCAAATGCAGAGATTATTTCACCCTATTCCCGTTACCAGGCCAGCCCAGCAGAGACGCTCTAGTCCAAGTTTGGCCCCGGGGACTTCTGTATGCATTTCCTCCCTTCCCACTAATCTCTCAAGTGATACAGAAAGCTATCGCTCAGAAGGCCTCTTTGATCCTCATTGCTCCTTACTGGCCTCGACCGGTTTGGTTCCCCTTTCTACATCAATTTCTGTTGGAGCAACCTTGACATCTGGACCTAGTTCCAGATCTTTTGATCCATCAGTCAGGTCAGTTACATCGCTCCCTCCCTTCTCTGAACCTCACTGCTTGGTTCCTCCAGTTCCAACCTTAGCCAGGCTTCCTCAAATATCTCACTCTGTTCGAGATATTTTGATAGCTTCCCATAAATCTTCCACTCAGAAGATTTATCTGAGTAAGTGGAAACGTTTCGCCTATTGGGCTCAAGGAAGGGACATAGATCCTTTCACTGCTCCCATCCAAACAGTCCTTGATTTTCTAGCTGAACTTTTCCATGCAGGTTCATCTCCTTCTACTCTTAAAGTTCAATTGGCAGCTATATCTAACTTTCATGTGGGCATCTCAGATTCTGCCATCATGTCCCACAAGCTTTGCAAAGCGTTCTTGAAGGGAGTTTTTCTTCTTAAGCCTCCGATAAGAACTCCTCCTCCTTCTTGGGACCTTAATTTAGTTCTCACATCTTTGATTCTTCCCCCTTTTGAACCTGCAGCTTCTTGTTCACTGAAATTGCTATCCTGGAAGACTCTCTTTCTGATAGCCATTACTTCAGCTAGAAGGGTCTCAGAACTTCATGCACTCAGCAGTCGACCACCCTATCTGTTGTTTCATAAGGATAGGGTATCCTTACGGACCAATCCATCCTTCTTACCTAAAGTAGCCTCTGCGGCAAATCTAAATCAAGACATAGACCTCCCTGTGTTTTTTCCTAACTTTTCTAACAGGTCTGAACAAAAATTGCATTGGCTAGATGTTCATCGTCAATTAAGATATTATTTGGACAGGACCAAACAGATCAGAAAAACTGACCAGTTGTTTGTTTCTTATGCAGAAGGTAGAGAGGGCCTTGCAGTTTCGAAGGTATCACTCTCCAGATGGCTAACATCCCTGATTTCCTTTGTGAATGAAATTAGACACCAAAAGTTGCCTAACAAACCTAAGGCTCATTCGACTAGGGCTTTGGCTACCTCTATAGCTTTCCAAGACAGGCTGCCTATTGATACCATTTGTGCAGCAGCTGCATGGGCTACTTCTCACACTTTCATTTCTCATTATAAGTTGGATCTAGCTTCTAGACATAGAGCTAATTTTGGTTCCACTGTTCTCAAGAGTCTGTTCTGATAGGCCACCCGGGACAAGGTGCTAGGGACGCGGTCCCATCCAGCAAGAATGAAGGCGAGATAGACAACTTAACATATAGAAGTTATGTTCTTACCATAACGTTCCATGTTAGTTGTCTTCTTCTCACCTTCTTTCTTGCATCCCACCCTCCTTCCCCCTAGCCTGGACAGACCTAGAGGAGTTTGTTTGTGACCTCTCTTTCTACCACCTCTATTATATATATGTATATGCTATACTATGCATATATTCCCTCATCAGGTTTCAGGTCACCTTATTCCTTTTCTTGTATAGAGGTGGGTTTTTCCCTTTCCATTAGTTTTGGATTTATTATTGGCTGGGCCTAGCTTACAAACGAGATCTGAGGTAATACCGCCTAGCATTGTGGGATATAAGGGGAGCCTCGAGCCGGTGGAACCAACACTCAAGCTTTTAGAGTGGCCGAGTCGGAGCCGAGGTCGGCTCCGAACCCATCCAGCAAGAAAGAAGGCGAGAAGAAGACAACTAACATGGAACGTTATGGTAAGAACATAACTTCTATTTTAGCTCTACTTCCAGATGTATTGCATTTCTTGACCCAGATTCTTGACTCTTGGCTATGTCATTCAACCATTAAAGTTCACATTTCTGCCATATCAAATTATCATCAAGACCTTTGCAACAGTTTGTTGTCATCTCTGAGGATAGGTAGGTAGGGCATTCCCTAAGAGTACTTATCATACCTCCTGTCAAGAATCTTATACATTCTCCAAGCGTGAATGCTTTGCTGGAAAACAGCATTCAGGATGGAACTGAAGTATTTTTCAAGGACGGCTATTTTTTAATGGCTCATAACTCTGCCAGGTAAGTATAAGAAATTCAGGCGCATTTGCTGTACTGACAAGCTCAGGAAAAGGGTGAAGCACTGCGTAGGTTCATAGGCAAGTAATAGGTTAATTGCCTTTGCAGGCTATTTTAAGCCTAATCAGTTTCTGTTTTGGTGCTTGAATTAAGCTACCCCATTTGGTGTTAGATTGTCATGTCTGTAGCAAGTAGGGTTTGGCTTTATAGGTGTGAATGCACTAACAATTTTGCATGGAGCCTCATTACAGGAGGTTTAAGGTATTGTTGCACAGTGAAGACTCTACCTTTTCTGGGTTTTCTTACAATTTTATGAAATGGTTTGCGTGGATAATCTTTTTAGTCTTTGATTTAGATAAACTTTCATTTTTAATTGTAAGTTTCTTGCTAGAAGAACTCAATGTGTTGAAGGATAGTGTTGCTTTTAAGTGAGGCACATGTCCGCTGATGCCAGAATGGAAGAATCATGACGCGAGCACTACCATTGCACAGGGGACCTTTGCTGGCAAAAAAGGGTAGCATGACAGTTGGCACTGATAATTAGAAACTTATGATGTTAAGTTGTCCATCTCGCCTTCATTCTTGCTGGATGGGTTCGGAGCCGATCCTCGGCTCCGACTCGGCCACTCTAAAAGCTCGAGCGTTGGTTCCACCGGCTCGAGGCTCCCCTTATATCCCACAATGCTAGGCGGTAATACCTCAGATCTCGTTTGCCGCTACAGCGATCGAGGTGTGTTGTTTCTACCGGCTTCAGGTCAGTTCATATAGATTAGTCTATAGTTAATTTAAGTCCCTTTAATTTAGTTTTTACTTGTTATTTCCCTTAGTGAGTGGATTCGGACCCTTTCCTACCTGTTTATCCACCCTTTTTTCCTCAAGAACTTATTAGTTCTTCCCTCAGGCCTTCGGGCCCTTCCATCCCCTTATTAGTGGAGTGTATGTGTTTGTAGGGATTTTAAAACTAACTAAATTTAGTAGTTTAATTTTAGTTAATCTTAGTGGATAGTGTAATCAGTGTGTTTGTGTTGTGTGGTGGTTACACTTTTTTCCTTAAAAATGTCTAAGGATTCAAAGGTCTCAGGCTTCAAGAAGTGTGACTCGTGCTGTCAGAAAATGTCTCTGACAGACGGTCACACTTCTTGTGTGTACTGCCTGGGACCTTTACACCTGCAGGACTCTTGTGCTGTATGCCATGGCTTCAGCCCTAGAGTCCTGCAGGAAAGAAAAACTAAACTTATTTTACGAGGCTTATTAAAGCCTGAGGGTCCCCCGACTGTTTCTTCGGGCAAACCCTCCAAGCCTTCTAGGTCGTCGGCTCCAGTTTCTGAGTCGACACCTAAGGCTTCGAAGTCTGCTACATCGGCTCCGGCTGGAGCCGATGAGACTCGAACTCTTATTTCTTCGGTTCCTTCGGCTCCGGCCGGAGCCGAGGTGTTGGAAATCACCAAGTCGGCTCCGATAAAATTATCGGAACCGACAACTAGGAAAAGGTCTAGGTCACCGTCTCTTGGCTCCGTTCATTCGGCTCCAGCATCTCCCTTGCTGTCTGAACGGAGCCATAGATCTCACTCCTCTAGGTCGTCGAGACTTTCGGACCATGACCTTCAGAGGGTAGTGAGTCGACTTCTTAAGTCCGAGGCACTGGCCCAAATGCTTCAGAGCCTGACTCAGCAGTCGATGCTTAATCCGATTTTTCAAAATATTCCTCCTCCGACTCCTTTGAGTTCGGAGCCAGGGCGTTTTGGACCCAAGACTGTGGCAGCGTTGGAGCCGATACAATTGTCTTCGGCGCCGTGGTCTGCTCCGTTTTCTTCATTGGAAGAATCTCGGCGCTGGACTTCCCTCGTCAGCTCCGAGGGGGTGAGTGGCATCGGACCCTTGTCCAACCCCGCTCTCCCTCTCGGTGCTTCGGCGCTGGTGAGTTCGGCTCCAACATCGGCCTTGGAGCCATCACTGTCGGTGCCGAGGGAGGTTTTCAGCTCTTCGGAGCGGAGACCTCTGGCTCTGCCTGACAGGGGTGCTTTCGAGGTCATGCGGAGTGTGTTGGAACCTGGTTCAACTCCACAGTCGGCTCCGTCCGCCCCTCCCTCTTCGGTGCCTCAGGTAATTTCTACTCACTCCCTCTTCCCAGACCGCAGAGAGCCAGCTCCTCAAGAATCCCCTGTGGGGATTTCATCCTCTTCCGAGGCCTCTCCTGAATTGGCAGGAGAGCCCCCTAGGAAGAGAAAGTGCAAGAGGAAGCACATAGACTCACCTGAGTCTGTCACCTCTGACACGGATTTAGAGGATTCTGAAGGTTCCCCTCGTTCCCCCTCTGAAGATGTCTCCTTTGCAGACATTTTGGAGATCCTAAAACAGAGGGGGAATTGGCCAGCCCTTAACCCTTCAGAGGATGAATCTGTGTATCTTGAGGCGTTCGTCTCTCGCCCTTCCACCTCCTGGGTGTCCCCCCCCCCCCTTTGACCCCCTTATGCAGGTGGTAGCAAAAAAGGCTTGGACGGCTCCTGACTCTGTGGACCCCACCCCCAGGAGACCTTCAAAGTTTATTACAGCACCAGCAGACAAACAATTTTTGACTAAAGGAGTTTCTGTGGATGCTATGGTGGTAGCTGCTGCCACCAAGAAGGAACTAGCTGATCCTTCAGTGCCTGTCCATCCTCCTAACAAGGAATCTAGGTCTATGGACAGGTACAGGAAGCGGATGTTTTCGTCAGCGGCCTTTTCAATGCGTTCGCTGAACTACCTCTGTCATTTCACTCGTCTTCAAAGAGACTTGATCAAGGAAGCGAGTGAGATGTTAAAGGATCCAACAGCTGCGGGTTTTCAGGATAAGATGAACGCTCAGCTGGCAACCCTCAATTCGATAGCTAGCTCCTCCATGTGCCTTTTTTCATATGCGGCTGATGGAGCGAGCAGAGTTGCAGGTACAGGTGTGGCCTTACGCCGGCATGCCTGGATGCGGCTATGCAATTTTGCGGATCCCTTTAAGACGTCTTTCACTAATTCCCCGTTTGATGGATCGTCCCTTTTTGGTCCTCAAGTGAAAGAAACCTTGACAAGGTGCGAGATGGATGGCAAAACTCTTTCTGCCGTCGGAGTCCGTTTTTCTACTCCTTCTAGGCCTTACCCCAACGGCCAGAAAAGTGGAAAAATGTGGTTCCGCAAGCAATCTCAAGGGGCTTTGCCTGATGCACAGAGTCGGTTCCCCTCTAGAGGCAGAGGGGTGAACAATAATGGTAGACGTCGCCCTAGAGGCAGGGGGGGGTCCGCAGAACCAGGGCAATCGAGAAACCTTTTCCGATAAGCCCTTCCAGCATCCCTGAGGTGTTGCCCGACTGTCCACCTTCGGAGGCAGTCGGGGGAAGGTTATCACTGTACCCAGAAGCCTGGCGATCTCTAACTCAAGACAAGTGGGTACAGTCCATCATTTCCGAAGGCTATTCCATTCCGTTCTTTCGCATTCCAAATCAATCAAAAAAGTCCCTTCCAGATGTTCCACCCGCTCAAAGGGATCAAGCAGCATTAGAAATATCAAAGTTGCTTGCAAAAAGAGCCATTCAGCCAGTTCCAGCAGACCAGCAAGGATCCGGAATCTACTCAAAATTCTTTTTGGTTCCAAAGAAAACAGGGGACTGGAGGCCCATTTTGGATCTCAGCATCTTGAACAAGTCTGTCAAGAAAACAAGATTTCGGATGGTCACGTTGCAATCCATCCTACCCCTATTGGGAAAGGAAAACTGGATGTGCTCTGTAGACCTCCAGGATGCGTACTATCATATAAAAATGAAGAGACGCTCCAGGAGATTCCTCCGCTTCAGGCTGGGAACCAGTCACTTTCAATTCAGAGCCCTGCCCTTTGGACTCACCACAGCCCCCCGGGTGTTTACCAAATGCATGGCAGTGGTGGCCTCTCACCTGAGACGTCAAGGATTCCAGGTGTTTCCATACTTAGACGACTGGCTCCTTACAGCTCCCACCAAGCATCTTCTACTACTTGCCAGAGACTACACTTTTCGCATATTTCGAAAGCTAGGTATCTCAATAAATTGCGAAAAGTCTGTTTTGTTGCCTTGTCGTGCTATTACCTTCATAGGCGCAAATCTAGACACAGTCAGCATGTCTGCGAGACTCACAGACCAAAGGATATCAGACATACACAAACTAGTCTGTCTTCTTTTCCACAGCAACAGAATCAAAGTCAGATTAGTCCTAAAAGTACTGGGGATTATGGCGGCTGCTATCCCTCTACTTCTATTAGCCAGATTTCACATGAGAATCTTACAATGGATGCTTTTCACACAATGGTCATACCAACAACTTCCAATGTCCCATACCATTGTGATAACGCAAGCATGCAGGAAATCTTCTTTGGTGGATTTCTTCCCCCCAGCTCTTCCTAGGAAGACCCTTTGTCCCTCCCCCTCCGGTTGCTACTCTGACAACGGACGCCTCCCTGATCGGGTGGGGGGGTGGCATTATCAGGGCAGGACAGTCCAGGGCATATGGCAACCATACGAACGCCACTTACATATAAATGTTCTAGAGATGTAAGCAGTGCTTTTAGCGTTGCAAGCCCTTCAAGACTCTCTTCCAATGGGAACGATAGCAATTCAGACGGACAACATGTCTGTAGTGTGGTATATCAACAAACAAGGCGGAACCAGATCCTACCCCCTATGTCGAGAAACACTCAGACTGTGGCAATGGGCGATTTCTTCTCAGCGGTTTCTGATAGCAACGCACATCCCTGGGAAGTCCAATCTCATTGCGGACAAATTGAGCAGAGCTATTCTCATGCCTCACGAGTGGTCTCTGAAAAATTCAATCTTGGAAAAAATTTTTCTGAAGTGGGGCCAGCCTTGCTGCGACCTTTTTGCTACTCCCCAAAACAGCAAGTGCAAAGATTATTTCACCCTCTTTCCTCTACCAGGCCATCCCAGCAGAGACGCTCTAGTCCAAGTTTGGCCCCGGGGACTTCTGTATGCATTTCCTCCCGTCCCACTAATTTCTCAAGTGATACAGAAAGCCATCGCTCAGAAAGCTTCATTGATCCTCATTGCCCCTTACTGGCCTCGACAGGTTTGGTTCCCCTTTCTGCACCATTTTCTGTTGGAGCAACCCTGGCATCTGGACCTAGTTCCAGATCTTTTGACCCATCAGTCGGGTCAGTTACATCGCCCTCCCTCTCTGAACCTCACTGCTTGGTTCCTCCAATTCCAACCTTAGCCAGGCTTCCTCAAATATCTCACGCAGTTCGAGATATTTTAATAGCTTCCCATAAATCCTCCACTCGGAAGATTTATCTTAGTAAGTGGAAACGTTTCTCCTATTGGGCTCAAGGAAGGGACATAGATCCTTTCACTGCTCCCATTCAAACGGTCCTTGATTTCTTAGCCGAACTATTCCACGCAGGTTCGTCTCCTTCTACTCTTAAGGTTCAATTGGCAGCTATTTCTAACTTTCATGTTGGAATCTCAGATTCTGCCATCATGTCTCACAAGCTTTGCAAAGCTTTTTTGAAGGGAGTTTTTCTTCTCAAGCCTCCTATTAGAAATCCTCCTCCTTCTTGGGACCTTAACTTAGTTCTCACATCTTTGATTCTTCCCCCTTTTGAACCTGCAGCTTCGTGTTCAATGAAATTGCTATCCTGGAAGACACTCTTTTTGGTAGCCATTACTTCGGCTAGAAGAGTCTCGGAGCTTCATGCACTCTGCAGTCGATCCCCTTATCTTTTGTTTCATAAGGATAGGGTATCCTTTCGGACAAACCCATCCTTCTTACCCAAAGTAGCCTCTCAGGTGAACCTAAATCAAAACATTGACCTTCCTGTGTTTTTTCCTAACTATTCTAACAGGTCTGAACAGAAATTACATTGGCTAGATGTTCATCGACAATTAAGGTATTATTTGGATAGGACCAAACAGACCAGAAAGGCTGACCAACTGTTTGTTTCTTATGCAGACGGCAGAAAGGGCCTTCCAGTTTCGAAAGTATCACTCTCCAGATGGCTTACATCCTTGATTTCCTTTGTGTATGAGATTAGGCATCAAAAGTTACCAAACAAACCTAAGGCTCATTCAACTAGAGCCTTGGCTACTTCTATAGCTTTCCAAGACAGGCTGCCTATTGATACGATTTGTGCGGCAGCTACATGGGCTACTCCTCACACTTTCATTTCTCATTATAAGTTGGACTTAACTTCCAGACACAGAGCTAATTTTGGTTCCACTGTACTCAAGAGTCTGTTCCGATAGGCCACCCAGGACAAGGTGCTAGGGACACGGTCCCATCCGGCAAGAATGAAGGCGAGATGGACAACTTAACATATAGAAGTTATGTTCTTACCATAACGTTCCATGTTAGTTGTCTTCTTCTCGCCTTCTTTCTTGCGTCCCACCCTCCTTCCCCCTAGCCTGGACAGACCTAGAGGAGTTTGATTGTGACCTTCTTTTCCTACCACCTCTATTTGCATATATATATATACTGTGTTATGTATATATTCCCTCATCAGGTTGTAGGTCACCTTCCTTCTGTCATTTTATAGAGGTGGTTTTTCCCCTTGCCAGTGTTTCTGGATTTTTCTCCTGGCTGGGCCTAGCTTACAAACGAGATCTGAGGTATTATCGCCTAGCATTGTGGGATATAAGGGGAGCCTCGAGCCGGTGGAACCAACTCTCGAGCTTTTAGAGTGGCCGAGTCGGAGCCGAGGATTGGCTCCGAACCCATCCAGCAAGAAAGAAGGCGAGAAGAAGACAACTAACATGGAACGTTATGGTAAGAACATAACTTCTATTTTTCTTTTTAAAACTGTTTCAAGAGTCTGTTCCTCAAAGATCTGCTGTTATGGTGATTACTTTATATAGCTGTATCATTTGTTGCTGTAAAAGTTTTAAAAGCTAATATGCAAGTTAATTGTAGAAATATATTTGCTATACCACTTAATAGAGCTGTAGTAATATCACAGTGCATACTGTGCTTGAAAGCTGTTCAATGCTTTTATAAAATAGACCATTAAATGTCAGTAAGCTGAAAGTAACCAGAATTCTTGGTAGTATAAAAGATGCTTCTTACCAGTAAGTCATTTTTTCTATGCATTTATATTCTTTAAAATATATTGGGGTGATAGCTGATCTTAAACTGAGGTAAATATCCATCAGCATTGATGACTTTAGTTATCCCTTGCACCCCAACACACAAATACCATAAGAAGTGCTGGCTTTATTTATTCCACTTTACCCATTACACATGCAAATTCCATCAATAATAATTATTTATCTTCCACCCGCCCACACACACACTTTGTTCTTAAAGCATAAGGCATCCCCCATTTGCCCTTTATTGTGTTGTTTTTTTGACTGAATAACAAAGGAGAATTTATCATCTGTGGCCATTGTACTCTTGAGCAACTTTCCAGTTTTCATTTCATCATTGCCTTATTTGTTGGCTTCCTCCTGTCCTGGAGCTGCAAGCACCTGATCACACAAATGCAAATGGTTAGGCATGTTCCCACATGCACTTCTCTTTTTATGGTCTGCTTTGCCCTAATCCTAGCAGTCCATGTTCAGCCCTCCTTGCTTTCGTTATGGATGCTGTCTTATCACCTTTCCCCCACAAAATAAACTGATATGAGAGTGCTGATAGCCACTGGTCCCTCACCTCAGTCATCATTACAGTGCTTGGGAAACTTTTCATTGTTGATCACCAGTGGCATGAGTGAGCAGCCTATCCTAGCACTTTTGGACTGACAATTTGAGTGATGACTTTTATGGGAATTTATTAGGCTTAATGTGTTATAGCTTACAGAACTCCAGGATGGTATATATAAAACAATTAAGAAGGTCACATAAAACAGTGTAAAATTATGGTATTATATACTTGGAATGCTTTGCTGAAATACATCATCTCATTCCTCTCTTTAACTCTTAATGGATGTTTGAATGGGGCACCTGCTACAAATTCTGCCATTGTAATTCACTAGACAAGAGTTCCTTTCACCCCTGTTATTGAATTGAGGTTCTTTGTCAACAAACATGTATTCGGGAAGGAATTCAAATATACAGATATCTTTGCAAATCACAGACCTGTGGTTCAAGTCTTGAAGTAATAGTAATCTCTGAGACAGACCTTGCTAAATATACACCTGCAAGTTCAGTCATGCTGAAAATCCATTTCATTCATTTGTAAAACTACAGTACTCCTGTATAGGGGGAAATTAGATAATTTTGTAGATGAATAAATTGCTATATTACTTAATTTTATTTGTTAGGTGATATAGCATCTAACATTATTTATTATTAAGATGAGTAACACCATATGTGTGATAAGAGACCTTGGGACCCAGGTGAACAGTAGTCTATCCTTTGATAGTCACACGCCACAGTAGTCAGGAAGTACTTCTACGTGGCACACTCCATCATAAAAGGGTTCTCATCCAGGAAAAAAGAGGTCATTGTTTCCCTCTACTCGACAGTCATTAGACCCATTATAGAGTACAATGCCCCTTTTGGAATGTACCTCACAAGACATCTGCAGCAGCTGGAAAGGCCACAAAAGTACCTCACAAAGAGGATTACTGGCCACAAACAAATCCCCTACACTGACCATCTCAAAAAACTCCAGATTTACTCCGTAGCATATTGCCTACTCCGAGGTGATCTCTGCCTAACATATAAAGCTATGTCAAACCCAGAGCTGTTGGACATGCTACACCTAAAGAAATCCCAATCCCTCCGAGCTACACTCTCTGGGGACCTAAACCTTCTCACCATAATAAACAGGACATGCTGGAGGGATAGATTCTTGTCCCAGAGACTTCCCATACTCTATAACAGGCTACCCATCTATGTCAACAAAGTTCTTCATTAACACTCTTCAAGGAAAACCTTGATGAGTGGATGGGAAATAAGAAATACACCCCAGGGATCACTTCTATGTCTCTGCTCGACAGTGGCACAGGAAAATAACTTTCATGGGTGGCGTAGGCTTACGTAGGCCCTTGGCTGATAGCCTAGTACCTACCTATGAACATATGAGGGTTGTCTATATGTAGCTAAATTGACCTTCATAATGTACTTCTACATTACTATAGCTGAAGATACAAAAATACAGCATTGTATGGCTTAAAATGGGACTTTGCAAATTTTCAGGCCTTTGCAGGTAATTGTATGTTTTGCAAATGATGCAGCATACCACTGCTATAGTTTTAATAGTTCCTTTAATACATTGTGTTTTTTTTTACAGCTAGTATGTGTCTACAGGCAAATTATCTTGGAAAAGTTTAATATTGTATCTGATGTTGTCATCATTCATTCCTCAGCAAATGGATTCATATCTGACCCCCAGATCTGAATCGGCTGCTTTTTCTAGCTACTGGAACACAAACTCTTGAGTTCCTCCCTTAGCCACAATGCACTAGCCCCCTAACATACCTTAGATCTTGTTTGCCACCTTTGTGTTCAGACGTGGTCACTGCAAACTTTTGGGTAGTAGTGTTTGTGAGTGTATTTCTTTATTTACTTGTTGCTAGAAAACTAACTTAAAATTACATATCCTCCCTTCTCTTTTACACTGTAGTCGTGTCATTTTTTTGCTACTGTAGTTGGCAGTCTCTCTTCTTTTAAAGTTACCATCATTGGTAATACTTTTTTCGTCTTTCTTCTCCCTGTCTTAATCTACAAAAAAAAAATTTCTCTTAATTTTTGCCTCTCTAAATTAGTGTCCTGCAAACCTTTTGGTTTTATAAAACGTCCAGCCTGCAGCCACAAAATACCTCTTTCTGATGCACACACTTTGTGTGTATTGTCTAGGCCCTGCTCATTTAGTTTCTGCTTGCAACGTATGTAAGACATTCAACCCTAGGGCCTTAGTTGATCGAAAAAAATATGTTGCTCTTAAGAGGGTTACTCCTTCAAATCTTCCAAAGCATCATCTGGGGCTCAAACCCCTAAAAAGTCTGACAGAAAAGAGGCTAAGAAGCACTCCCCAGATCCTACAGGTTCCTCTACTCCAGGCTAAGACCCAACTCACAAGGTTTTGAAGCCTCCGGATCTTAAGACAAAATCAGACAAATCACTAAGGATCAGATCTCCTTTGCTCTTGGATCTGGTGTCCTCTTGTCCCCATTCTTCTTTCCTGGACAGGTCTGTCAACCATTATCACTCTAAAGCATCATCAATAACATTTTCCACTTGCTCCTTCAGAAGTCTGACCAAGGCTGATGTGGACAAGATGATGAGGAAGTTCCTCTCGATGCAAGTACAGTTGAGGCTCCAACACCATCAGGTCCAGAGACCCCACCTATACTCACTCCTTTTCCAATCCGACCTTTGGATTTAGAGCAGTCAGATCCTAGTATCCTGGAGCCATCTGCATCAGATCCGAAGATCATGGTATCTTCGACTCTGGTAGCATCTCTGACTTGACTGGCTCCAAGCACATCTGAGCCAAATGACTCTTGGAGCTGTAGCATCAACAGTTGATCCAGGGTGTTGGAGTAGTCTCCAAAGTTGTTAGAGGTGTCTCTGCCCCTAAGAGCTTCGAGCTTGGCCATTCAGCTCTGACTCCTTGCTCAAGTGGTTTGCCTTCTGGTCAAATTGAGCCGACAGTCCAGGAGCATGTCTTCTCGGAGCCTTCTGTTTCTTTCTCTCTGAGACATTCTGCTTTTGAGGTAGTAGAGAGAGAGAGCTTTCTCTGCTCCTTGAGAGAGGATGTTTCCACCCTCTTTAGATCCTACTTCCTCCTACTACTCATCCCCAGTTGTCTTTCTATTGTGAGCCTCCCACTTCCTGTGCCACAAGGACAGCCAGCCTAGATAAGTCACCATGATACCCAACAGAGTATATTCATCTCTTCTGATACTTCTCCAGAACATCCCACTGAAGAAGTTCTTAGGAAGAAAAAAATGCAAGAGGAGGCACTCAGACTCCCCTCAGGAGTCTGTCACAGAAGAAATGGACTTTGATGAGGGGGAAGGTTCCCCAAGATCACCACCTGATGACATCTCCTTTGGAAACATTTTAGAAATTCTCAAGCAAAGAGGTGGCTGGTCTACCAAGAACCCTTCCCAAGAGGAGTCAGTATTCTTGGAGGCTTTTGGAGATGGCCCTTCTACCTCCCGGGTGACTCCACCTGTTGATGAGCTCTTTGATTTGCTCTCTTGATTGGCCTGGACGCAGCCTGATTCTGTTGAGACTGTCCCCAAATGGCTAGACAGGATCCTGGCATCAGTTAAGGATAGCGAATTTTGGAGCAAAGGTATACTAGTGGATGCCATGGTCAAAGCAGCAGCCATGAAGAAAGAACTAGCAGAATAAAGTTCCTATGTCCATCCCCCAACAAGGAGTCCAGGAAGCTGGACCTATTCAGGAAGCATGTACTGTATTTGCTTCAGCAGCCTTTGCACTTTGTTCACTGAATTATTTGGCATACTAGATTCCATAGGGATTTGATAAAAGAACTTTCCAAATCCCTCTTTGGGACCATTACTTCTGAGGCAGAAAGCTTGATTGCCTTACAGTTGGCTACCCTACAGTCTATTTCAAACTTGTCCATGAGGCAGGTTCCTCAAGGGTGGCAGTTTCAGGCATTTCCATTAGGAGACATGCCTGGATGCACCCTGTGTGATTTCACAGAGCCCTTCAAGTGTTCCTTGATCAGTGTTTCCTTTGATGGAAGTTCTTTATTTGACCCCAGAGTAAAAGGCACACTATCCTGGTGTGAACAGGAAGGTAAAACCATGTCTGCTGTGGGCATACATTTTTCGACCCCACAAAGAAGCTTTTCTAGGAATCAACAAGGCAGTTGAAAAATGTGGTTCAGAAAGTCCTAGGGTCCCTTCCAAGATCCATGTGGAGATGGTTCCTCCTGGGGCAGAAGGGGAATTCTAATGAGACACGCTGCCCTCACAACAAATTTGGTCTACAGAACCTGGGATCTAGAGATGCATTTTCTGATGGCTCCTACGAGCACTCCTGAAAGGAATTCCAACTGTCCACCTCTGGAAGCAATCGGGGGTCACGTATCGCTGCACCAGAGAGCCTGGCTAGAAATTACAAAAGATTCATGGGTGCAGAAAATTATTACCAGAGGTTATACCCTTTTCCCTACCACCCATTGACAGTAAGAAAATTCCCCAATATTCCACCCAATCAGAGGGAAGCAGCAGCATTAGAAATAAACAAGCTGCTAGGAAAAAGTCATCCAAGAGGTAGGTCCCCCCGACCAGAGAGAGTCTGGAACTTACTCAATATTCTTTTTAGTGCCAAAGAAAACAGAGGACTTCAGACCAATTTTGAATCTCAGCACTGTGAACAAGTCAGTTCAGTACACCAAGTTCCATATGGTCACGGTTCAGTCCATTCTACCCTTTCTGCACAAGGATGATTGGATGTGCTTGAGAAATCTTCAGGATGCATGCTATTTTATCAAAATGAACAAATACTCCAGGAGATACCTACACGTCCAGCTAGGAGCCAAGTCATTACCAATTCAGAACTCTGCAATTTGGTCTCACCACAGCCCCTAGGGTGTTCATCAATGCAGCTCACTTGAGGATACAGGGATTCCAAGTGTTTCCATATTTGGACATCTAACTCATAACCACTCCATCCAGGTATCATCTGATACAAGTTTAAGATTATGTACTCCAGTTATGCTCCCACCTGAGAATTACGATCAGTTACAAGAAATCTCAACTTGAACCAACTCAAGTAATGGAGTTCATCAGAGCCTTGTTCAGTATGATATCTATGACAGCCTCTCTCCCTCTGTCAACGATTCAAGCCATTTGATCCCAGGTCAAGACGATTATTCAGAGTTCTTCTCTTTCAGCTCAACTGATCCTTCAAGCATTGGGGTCAATGTCTCCTGTGATAGTCTTGGTTCCACTAGTAAGGTATCCCATGAGAATTCTTCAGTGGACCTTAGTGACTCAGTGGCCCATTCTTCAGCAACCTTTATCCACCAAAATCAAGATAACTCAGGCCTGCAGGAATTACTTCCTATGGTGGATATACTCTGATCAAATAATGCATCGTCTTCCCTTTTTTCTCCCTCAGCCCAAGGCAATAGTTAACATGGATGCTTCCCAGATAGGGTGGGGGGGGTTCATTTCATGGGAAGAACAGTCCAAGGCAGATGTTAATAACAATGCACATTCCGGGGAAATCCGATGTGATAGCAGCAAGTTAAGCAGATCCATTGTAGTGCCTCACAAGTGGTCACTCAATATGAAAGTTGCAGAAAAGTTTTTCCATCAATGGGGCCAACCTTGCTTTGCATCTCCCCACAATAACAGATGTGGCAGGTTCTGTGCCCTGATCCCTCAACTGAAGGAATCACAGAGGGATGCTGTTCTCCATGACTGGCCCCCTGGTCTCCTCTACACCTACTGTCCAATACCTCTAATCCCCAAATTATTTCAGAAAGCATCTGGATTGCAGAGCACAGTTATCCTCATTGCCCCTTACTGACCTCATCAGATTTAGTTTCCTTTTCTTTGGCCTCATGTACTTCACCTGCCATGGATTTCGGACCCAATTCCAGACCTTTCGTCTCACACAACAGGCATGATGCACCAGGACAGTATAGGCCTAAAGTTTACCGCATGGTTTATCCACTTCTGTTGATAGCTAGACAACCCAGGCACTCCTCCCCTATCTACTACAGTCTTTTGTCTTCCCATAAAGCTTCCACTAAGAAAGTTTACAGAAGGATATGGAAAAGCTTTGTTTTCTGGACGCAGCAGAAAGTAATTGATCCTTTTTCAGCACCAGTACATAAATTTCAAGAATTTTTAGCTATAAATTTTAATAAATGTGCTAGCTCTTCAACTATTAAAGTACAACTAGCTGCCATTTCTAATTTTCACATATGAGTAAATAATTGATCTTTTGCCTCTTCCAAATTTTGTAAGGAGAGCATTTCTTCTTAGACCCCTTTTAAAAAATCCCACTCCCTGTGGGATTTAAATATTGTTTTACAGTCATTGACACAATCCCCTTTTGAACAGCCAGCTAAATGCAAACTAAAATTTTTAACCTGGAAAACTGTCTTTTTAGTAAACGTTACCTCTGCTAGAAGAGCTTTGAATCTTAAAGCCCTATCTTGTAAAGCCTCCTTATTTGATTTTTCATAAGGATAGGGTATTGTTATGAACCCAACCCATCCTTTCTTCCTAAGGTAATGTCAGAATCCAGTATTAATCAACCTATTGTTATGGGTCGAGACTGATATGGGGCAAGATCAGTCTTATTAAAATTTATATTAATTTCAGTTTCATTACTGGTTCTGTAATATGATTGTTAGAAACAAATATAATTTGTATGCAGGACTGTGGAAAAATACAGTTCCATAAGCGGAAGTTACTGCTGTGTTTCAAGTGCATTCTTTTAATGTGTAACAGGGAAAGTAAGTGTTGAAGAAACAGAGGCATGTGCTAGTGTAAAAGGAACTTGTTAGCCTGATTCCTCCAGGCTAGGAGTGAGTTGTTACTAGGAAAGTTTGCTGATAAATGAAATGTCCAAGGTCAGAAAACAAGATCCTTAAAACAGGTGGGTCATATAAAAGAAAGGTGTTCATGTGACATCCAAGATGAGAATCATGAGGAATAAGAACATTTCTAAAGTTATTGATTTGTCAAAGGTACTGCACCATCAAAACTTTGCACGTTGAATTGATAAGCAAATGTATTAAAGATGCGGTTTCCTTTGTTTATTTAGACTGGTTTATGCATCTTTATGAAGATAGTCTCCCAGCACTGTAGAAATACATTTCTGTTTGCACATCCTTAAGTGTTATTCCTGACTGAAGGTAAATAAGGTACATTTTTAATGTTATTTATTTACTAGCCTTAACATTTTGGTGCCATGACTCAGATCTGAACTTTGGTATTGCTGTAAGGCAGTAGTGGAATAGGGCCCATCACAGACTTTCTGTGAATTCCACACTGTTTTGTATGGCATAGTCAGAGACTCAGATGTGTAGCTATTCAGGGTGTGTAAACATACTTGCCTTGGCAGGGGAATTGTTTTACAAGGGAAAAAGGGTTTGTGGTTTCTCTCTTTTAGACAATTTTAGCAAAACGTAGACTAAGTGAATAACTGTGTTTTTGTTAAATGGCTGAGTTGTTTGTAAGGTATGCAAAGTAATAGTGGGAGGACCCCACAGGAAAGTTGTTGCTAGTGGGAAGACCTCACAGCAAATGTGAACAGGTTATTTTATTAAATGGATGTGCTCATACAACAAAGGACAAATTAACACATAGAGACACTTTGTCTTGAGGGTGGTACCTTCTGGACTGAAAGGTAAGAGGTATGAGATGTTTTGTGTTAATGTATGAATGAATAAATGAATGAGAAAAAAGTTAAAGATAAGGTTAAAACGAGTTCATGAGTCTACAGCATATTGGGACGTAGAGTATGCACTGTTAAAGCCAGTTCATGAGCCCATAGCATGCTGGGATGTAGGTGTGATTGTGTGGAAGTATCATCAGAGGGTCTGAAAGAGTGATCAGTTCTGGATACAGTACCTGTCTGCCCCATTATCCCAATCGCAATGCTGTAGCTGTACCTTTTGAGCTTGTGATGGGACAAAAGCAATAGGGTGCTGTGGGAAAAGGCTGATCAAAACCTATCCTCTGTCATTGTATGACAAGGGGCTTCCTACCCTTTCCTCCCTGTATGGTGTGTGGATTGTTTTAATTATTTTCTGTCCCCTGAACTGCCAGGATCCAGGATTTGTAAGTTAAGTCTTAAAAAAAATATATGGAAACAAAGATAAGTAAGCAAAATCAAATCCATGAAAAGGGAACACCTGCATATTTTATGTACTATAATTATGGGAAAGAAAGTTTTAAGTATTTCCATGACTGATTTCAGCTTACTAAGAATTGTTCTGATGGAATTTTTCCATTAAATTAAACTTAATGATAGGATTAAATTGATGACATTGAAAGGTATTTTGGAATAAAAAAAACAAAACAAATAAAGTATGGAACAAATGGCAATATTTTATTCTTGGTACACTGAAGAATTTAAAAGGGAAAAGGAGTCAGCATTAAGAGGGTTGCAGGATGCTAATAAAAATTGTTGCAACAGGTAAAATAGGTTAAGAAGGCAGTACAGACCAGTAAAAAGGTATCCATTTTTCCTGTCTTAGCAGGTTTGAAACAAACTGAGGAAGGTCAAAAAACAGAATCTTCTAAAGAGGATGATAATCCTCCAGCAGCTACCGTACCCCCACCCTCATATGCACTGGTGCAGGTACCTCCTGTGCAAGATTTGACTGTTTCTCAGACCCCCTTCCTTTCAGACAACTGTCCATTGGACACCCAGTCAGTGTGACACTGTTACATCTCAGACAGTAGTCCCCCTCTTCAGTCTTCATATTCTGAACAGGCATCTGCAGTCAAGGGGGGGTTCTTCCTATCCTTCTCGTATAACTTCTACTTCTCCAACAGGGGCATTAGTGTTTGATACTTCTGTAGCTCATCACACACGTTTACATGACAGAGTACAACCAGAGACTGTAGCCTCTTGGGGGGGGGGGGGTCTTTTGGCACCTCTCAGGAAAATTCTGAGGACTAATAATGGAGAAATTGTTTATCGTCCTTGGACCCCTGCTAATTTGCATACTAAGTCTAAAAGTTTTCCAAATATTAGGGAAGAGCCATTAAAGTTTAAGGAGGAATTAAAAACTATAATAAAATGTTGCAATCCCACGTTGACAGATTTAAATCATCTGCTTAGGGTAGTTACTTCAGATGAAATAGGAAAGCAGTTACTGGAAAAGGCTGAGATAACTAATTTTACTCTTACAGGCAATACGTTAATAGATAATTGGACAGCATTGTTAAAATTATGGACATGTGTCAAGTTAGGACTGAATGGTCTAAAATACAGACATGTAAACAAAATAAAGGGAAAGCCCCTGCAGACTGTTTGAGTCACCTTAAAACAGCATTTGCTAGATATTCAGGAATACTAGCCCCAGAAGAACAAGCTAAGTCAGCTATTGCAGCAGCTTTTGCGCAGGGTCTGCAAGCCCCTGTGCAAAATCAAATAAATCAAGTGCTCATAGACTGGTGGGGAAAGGACTTAAAGTCTTTATTAAGTGCTGCAAATCACTGTAGAGAGTATCAGGAAAAATGGAGAAAGGATGCTGAGGATAGACTGTTAACTTTACAAATCAGGTAACTGGAAGACCTGAGGGGTCGAGGTAGCAGGAAAGGGGTAGAAGAATTGCTAGAGAATTTAGTAGAAGTGCTGGCCGAGGGGAACAAAGTGCAGCTGGTTGGCAACAGCAAGCTGGCAGTGCCCTTCCTGCTTCATCTAACTCATCTTGCTTCAATTGTGGAGGAGCAGGACACTGGAGAGGAGAATTCCCACACAGGTGAATGCAGGGAGTCCAAGATACTTGGACTAAATGACAACCAAATTATAATAATGCAGCTTTTCCTCCACAACCTCCTCACATTGAAAGGAGTCAAAAAGCACCATACTGACTAGGTCAGGGAAATAAAACAAAAATAAATCTTAATCCTCTACTGCCACTAGATCAAACAGATCTTACATTAAGGTGAAAGTAAATTCAAGGAAAATTCCATTTCTGGTGGACATTGGAGGCCACTAGGTCAGTATTAGAAATTACTTTGGATAGTCACATACCAGTAGCAAAGCATAAAGTAAAGGCAGTTGGAGTAACAAATGCAATGGTTACGTAGCCTGTCTCAGAACCTATCCCCATTTCTTTAGGTCCAGTCGAAGAAAGGCATTCATTCCTGTTGAGTACTACTGCACCAGTAAATTTGCTTGGAGAAATCTGCTATGCAAACTGGGGTGTATGTACTATTTACTGTACACCAAAAGGGGTGAACCTGGATGTTCCAACAAAATCAGAAGGGAAAATATTAGTAGTTTTAGCAGAAGCTGAGAGACAGCCTGTTGGAAGCATACAGGCAAATACAATGTTACTACAGCAAGTACCTGCCAACTTGTGGGCTAAACACGCAAATGAAGTAAGTATACTAAAATCAGCAGAACAAGTAAAAATAAAACTAAACCCATCAAACCTCTCCTTAGAGTTCCACAATATCCACTGAAGCCAAACACAGAGCAGGGAATCAATCCTGTAATTCAGTCTCTAATACAGCAAGAAATAATAATACCAGCTAAAAGCCCATGCAATACTCCTCTATTTTCCATGTGAAAAAGCCAGGAAAGGATACTTAATAGATTTTTACAAGATTTAAGAGCTGTAAATAATGCAGTATTGCCTACTTTTCTTGTTCCAAATCCAGCAACAATATTGAGTTGCATACCATCCACAGCTAGTTACTTTTCTGTGATAAATTTATATTCAGCATTCTGTTCTATACCTTCTATACCTATTCACCCTGCGAGTCAGTTTCTGTTTGCTTTTACTTATCAGGGACAGCAGTATACCTGGACACAGTTGCCACAAAGATACACTGAATCTCCTTCATTATTTTCTCAAATTCTGAAAAAAGATTTGGAAAATGTGACATTCCCGGGTAGGTCCGTGTTAGTACAATATGTAGATGATTTACTAATAGCATCAAATTCCTTGCAGCAGTGTCAGCAGGACACCCTGCATCTTCAGACTATCCTTGCAGAAAAGGGACACAAAGTGACGAAAGAGATAACTACAACTGTGGTCACCTCGGGTACATTATCTTGGCCATTTAATATCTCAGGGTAGCAGGCATGTGTCGCCATCTCGTATTGATGCAATATCTAAGGCCCCACGTCTGACTACTCAGCGACAGTTTAGATCTTTCCTAGGTATGACAGGATACTGCAAATAGTGGATTCCTAACGATGCAGAAATTGCTAAACCTCTGACAAATCTTTTAAAGCAGGATATACCAGAGCTTCTCCCTTGGGATAGTGAAGAGCAAAATTCATTTCAGAATTTAAAACAAGCTTTAGCTGCTGCCCCAGCTTTAGGGTTACCAGACTATAGTAAACCATCTGATGTTGTTAATCTTCTTGCCATTCATCACTGATGGGGGGTTCGGTTCCGAGCCCCCAGAACGGAGTCAGCCTATTAACAAGCTCGCTCCAGCCAAAAAAACTCTCAAGCTAAGTCTCTACCCAGAATGCCCTTCTCCCTTTTACTGCAGATCTCGTTTGCCGTGTAGCCATAAAGCTGTGTTTCAGCTGAGCTCTCAACTAAGTGAAATCTTTTTGATATTTGTGTAAACATTTTTGGGTATCTTCATATTTTATTAAGCGATTAGTAATTTTAGTGTTGTTTCTTCTGTCTAATCTTGTTCTTTCCTCTCTACCCGTTGTTACCGTTGGTAAACTCCTGAAGTACCATTGTTGGTACAGCCTTTCTTCAATACCATAGTTAGTTTTGTTTATCCTGTTTAACCTGTTAGCTTTAAACTTTATTCACTTGTTTCCCTTCTCTTCTCTATATACCAGTGTATTGTTATATTTGTGATTTTTTAATGGAGTTGATTTCATTGTAGTTGGATTATACAGTTGACTTGTGGTGTTTTCTACCAAGATGTCAGATAAGAAGAGTACTTCAGGTTTTAAGTATTGTACTTCTTGTAAGGGCAAGTTATCGAACAGTGATTCTCATGATGACTGTGTATAGTGTTGGGAGTGGCACACCTTTCGGTGCAGCCACCATGTGACAGTTGTCAGAGTTTCAGCCACCGCACTCTTAATGAGTGCAAAAATAAACTGATTCTGAAAGGGTTACTCAAGTCTCTCTTCTCACAGGCCATTTCTGTGACGGAGGTCTCAACCCCCTCCTTCTAAGGACAAAAAAGAGATCCCACACCATTGAGTGATCAGAGCAAGCCTGGGAAATCAAACGTCCCTAAGTTATCTGTCTTCAGCTCTGACCACCTCAAAACCTTCGGTACCGACTCCTGTTTTGGCACCGGTCCTGCCTCTTGCACCGATCATAGACTTTACTACACCTATTTCGACTTCAGCACCTGTAGCCACTTTGGCTTAGGGCACACCTTCAACTACGCCATTAATTTCCATTTTGGGACTGACCATTTTGGCTTCGGCACCGAGCATTGTACCGACCTCACTGGATTTGACCCCTTTACTTCCAGTCTCGAAACTAAAGACTTCAGTGCCGGCAGACCTTGCAACACACACCCGATGCTCCCCCTCAGTAGATCTGTTTCTTGACCAAGCGTATAACCCATTCCTTGAACGTCCTGACTCTCCATCTGGAGTAGCCACTAGATCCACCAGGAGCCTTTCGAAACATGATGTGATGCATCTTGTACACCAGCTGTTGTTAGCCAGGGGGATTCACTCACTTTCTAAAACCTGTCCACCTGCAGGACTTGGGTTACCTTATCGACGGACTCCATTTTATAGTCCTCCTTCGACCATCTTGTTTCCAAAGACTTCTGCTCCGACATCCTTCTTGGAACCCATCACCTCGACACCTACGGCACATCTCACTCCAGCTCCGAGTTTGTCCCTTCTGTCTTCTGTTCCCACTGAACCGGTCCTTCCTCAATCTGGGGATTGGCGGACGGGTACGTCGGGCTGGGGCAAGGAGCCACCCCTCTCCTCAGTTCCATCCTCAGTGCCGATGGCTGCGTCCGTGCCGATCCTGCTTGAGGCTTCATCCATGGGGGCGGGTTCATCGGAGCTGGGTGTGACTCTGGTCCCAAGGTTGTCTTTCTCTGTTCCAGGCTCCCATCTCTCTTCGGGCGGGCCTGTCTTCCTCGTCATGGAGAGGGCTCTTGCTTCTGGTAGCACTCCTTTGATGTTGGAACCCCAGTTTTCACCCCCTGATCTACAGCTGGTACAGACCACCTCCCCGGGACACATGGCAGAGAAGCCACGACACCCCTGTTCAGTGTACCCTCTCTTCTGAGTCCTTCTCATAGACCCCCACTGAGGAGCCCCCTTGAAAGAAGACGTGCAGGAGGAAGCATGTGGGCTCACCCGAGGAGTCCTTAATGGAAGACACAGATTACGATGATGGTGAAGGGTCCCCATGGTCACCTCCTGATGATATCTTCTTTGGAGACATCCTGGAGATGTTAGAGTGGTGACCGGAAGCCCTCCAACCCTTTGTCTGAGGAGTCCACGTTCCTGCAGCCTTTTCACACCTGGCCTTCTACCTCTTGGGTGACCCTGCCTGCTGACGAGCTCATTGGGCAGCATGCGTGGAAGAACCCTGATTTCATTGAGGTGATCCCTCGAAGACCAGACAAAATTCTTTCCCCTCCCAAAGAGAACCTGCATTGGTCCAAAGGGTTACCAGTTGATGCTATGGTGGTGGAGGTGGCCACAAAAAAGGACTTGGCTGAGAAAAGTCCTGCTGTCCACCCACCCAACAGGGAGTCCCGGGTGGTGGACAGACTTGAGAAGTGTGTTTTTGCATCAGGGACCTTTGCCATACAATCCCTGAATTATTTGGCACATTTTAAGAGGGACTTGATCTCTGAACTCTCTGGGACACTTGCAGGACCGTTGTCTGAAGAGGTCAGGTACAAAGTGGTCTCACAGCTCACAACCCAGGAATCAATATCCAACTCATCCATGAGGTTGCTGTCACACGTGACCAAAGGGGCGACTAGAGCAACGGGTTCGGGCATTATGAGGCGTCATGCCTTGATGCACATTTGTGACCTCGCGGATCCCTTCAAGTCTTCCTTTCTGAATGCTCCCACTGAAGCTTCGTCTTTTTTTTGGTTCCAAAGTGAAGGACACACTCGCCAGGTATGTGCAAGATGGAAAAACCCTGTCTGCTGTAGGCCTACGTTTTTTCAACCCTCAACATACCTTCTCCAGGAATCAGAGGAGTGGGAAAATGTGGCATAAGAAATCTCAGGGCTCTTTCCATGCCGCACATGGTGATGATAGAGGGGGCAACAATTCCAGAAGACACCCCTATAGAGGCAAAGGGGGTCCTCGTAATCAAGGCTCCAGGGGCACTTTCTCTGGACAGCCTTATCAGTGCTCCTGAGGGGCGGCCCGATTGCTTACCTCTGGAAGCAGTTGGGGGTCGTTTCTCTCTCCACCAAGCTGCCTGAAAATCAATCACCGATTTTTGGGTGCAGAACATTATCACCAGAGGTTACACCATTCCTCTTTCTAGTCAGCCAAAATTTCCAAGAAAACTTCCTGACGTTCCACCTAGTCAAAGGGAAGAAGCAGCTTCAGAGATTATAAAGTTGTCTCAAAAAAGTCATCCGTCCAGTCCCACCAGACCAGCACAGATCCGGATTTTACTCGAGTTTCTTTTTGGTGCCAAAAAAGACAGGGGACTGGATACCCATTTTGGATCTCAGCAGTTTAAACAAGTCTGTCATCCAAACCAAATTCTGGATGGTCCAGATTCACTCCATCCTTCCTTTTTTAAGGGAAGGCGATTGGATGTGCTCTGTAGATCTCCAGGATGCGTATTACCACATCAAGATAGACAAACGCTCCAGGAGTCTGCTTCACTTCTGGCTAGGTGCCAGTCATTACCAATTCCGTGCCCTGCCCGTTCGGTCTCTCTGCAACACGTGTTCATGAACTGCATGGCAGTGGTAACAGCTCACTTGAGACTAAAAGGATTCCGGGTGTTTCCGTATCTAGACTGGCTCCTTACCACCCCTGCCGAGCATCTTCTGGTAACAGCACTGCACTATACTCTCTCTGGCAAAATTGTTGGGAATAACGATACATTGGGAGAAATAAAACCTTATCCCTACACAACAAATAGAGTTAATTGGAGCAGTGTTCAATACTCAGTCCTGTCTGGTATCACTCCCAATTCACAGACTCCATCGACTGAGGCTTCAACTCCGGGTGATACTATCTCAAACAACAGTCTCTGCAAGGAAAGTTCTTCAGGCTCTAGGTTGTATGGCTGCATCAATTCCAATGGTGCTTCTAGCAAAGCTACATATGCGGATTCTGCAATGGCTCCTTCTGTGTCAATGGTTCCCAAACTATCACCCCCACAATGGTTTATCTGGGAATCTTGAGGCAATGTTACAACTGCCTCATGTACACATACAACCCTCTCCTCCTCCCAACAAATTCCAACACATGTGAGAGATGCAATCATATAGCCATACTGGAGGCTAAGCTCTCTCAACTCAGTACTGGCGAAACCAGTCAGGAGGAGAAGGAAACCACACTCACTACAATTCTAGTCTCACATAGACCTACCACGACAGCAAACCAAACACATAAACACACAAAAACATACTCGAAGGCTCTAAATAAAAATCTGCCTAAGCAGCAGCGACCTCCAAAGCAGACACCCAAGCAACCGCTACCCCAAAACAAAACACGTGCAACATATAGCTCACAAAGCCAGTGTGCCGAACAGTCACAGCCCTTAAGGCTAAACAACACACCTGATACACTTGTAATAGGTGACTCTATCGTCAGGCACACTGACGTCCCGCTCACCAGGCTGAACAAGGAGAAGGTCACGGAGAGCTGCCTGTCGGGCGCTAGGATCCGCCACATAACACAAGCACTCAGGTCACTCCAAGGCAAGTACAAATATGACTCAGTCATTGTCCATGCTGGTGTGAATGACCTGAGACGTATCTCCCTGGACTACATGAAAAGAGACCTAGAGGAGCATGTGGCCCAGGCTGGTATGACCCTGACCTTGAGTAGCATCTTACCCTCACCAAGAATGATGCCACAATATGAAGACAAGATGATCAATTTCAACAATTGGCTTAAGTATTGGTGTCATTCAAAGGGGATCCAATGCCTGTCAGCCTGGGATGACATGCTCGACAAGCCACGATGCTTCGCTAGGGACGGCTTGCACCTGTCACCCTTGGGCTTTCGGATATTGGCAAAGGCTCTTGCTACCCCCATAGTGCCTTTTTTAGGCAAGGCTCAAAAGACAAACCCACCTCCATAGGTATCACAAGGGATAAGAATCTGAGTAATGCTACTCAACGCCAGAAGTCTAAACCTCAAGATGCACGCACTCAAAACTCTCCTTAGCATGGAGAACATCGATATCTGTGCAGTAACAGAAACCTGGTTCAAGGCTCCCGAGAGCACCCCAGCACTACCAGGTTATACCTCATACCATGCTTTTCGGCCCCAAAACTTGGACCGAACCACAAAATGAGGGGGAGTATCAATATTCCTCAGATACCCACACCTCCAGGTTGGTGGCACAGCACAAAGCATCAGAGACTATCCATGTGCAACTAACAGTGGGTAAAACTGCCTTCCAGTATATAGCCTGCTACAGACCACCCTCCCACACCCAGGAACCCCAGTCAGCCTTCCTGAGAACACTGGAAAATATGAAGGTCTCTCCAAACACCATTATATTGGGCGACTTCAACTACCCAAGCATAGACTGGGAGCATTACTCTAGCTCCAACACCCTAGCCCAAAGGTTCCTAGAATTTATAAACTCAAATGCTATGGAACAACTTGTTACCTCTCCCACAAGAGGGAAAAACATACTGGACCTGATCATCACCAACATGGGGACTCTATGCTCCAGACCAGAAGTGTATCCCTCACTGGTAAGATCAGACCATAAACTAATCTCACTGGATATTCACATCCCGACTCCACCCCCTGCCCTGAAAACCACAGTGAAAAACTTCTCTAAAGCAAATTTCACACTCCTCAAAACCGAGGTGGAATCCTACAAAGCCCCCAGGCCTGTGGAAAATACGGCCCAGACCGCAGAATCCTTTATAAACGCATTCTATGAACACCTTCAGGAATGCATGGATCATGCAATCCCAAATAAAACCAAGACCCAATCCTCCAAAGGCAGACGTCCTGTCTGGTGGACCCCAGCCATAAACAAACTATACAATAGAAGGAGGAAGCTACTGCATGATAGAGCAAAATCCCAAAAAGGGAAGGCATCTCTGATCAGTATTAGCAAAAACCTACGGGCACTCATAAAATCGTCTAAGGCCAGCTTCGAGAGACAAATTGCACAGGACACTAAGGATAACCACAAGGCTTTCTTTAGTTATGTCAGGAACCTGGGTGGGAATTCCCAGATATGCTCAGAATTAGTCCAAAATGACAAAAAAATACACTGAACCCACAGACATTGCCAACATCCTAGCTGACAGGTTCAGAGCAAACGTCCCCCCCACCAAAAGGGCGAATATCTATCCCAGCAGAGTGCTGCCCCCCTGACATCTCAGATGCTCAGGTAAGAGCTGCCCTCTCCAAAGCAAAAAACACAGCATCAATGGGACCAGACGGTGTCCCGGGCTGCGTCCTACATGAACTCCAAGAAGAGCTAAACCCAAACATAAAACTACTGTTCAATTTCAGCCTTACTACAGGATATGTACCCAAAGAGTGGCGTACAGTAACAGTGGTCCCTCTCCACAAAGGTGGTGCCTCAACGGATCTTGGAAACTATCGCCCCATATGCCTGACTAGCTTGGTCTGCAAAGCTATGGAAAGGATCATCATGGACCTCATAAATAAAGATATTGGGGACCTACAGACACTGGATCCTACCAGTTCGGCTTTAAGGGCAGATCCTGCCTCTTAAACCTGGTTGATTTCTTTGAAACAGTCACCAAGGCCATTGACGAGGGGAAGGTGGTCCACACAGCCTACCTGGACCTCGCAAAAGCCTTCGCTACAATACCCCACTCGGGCATTATAGATAAGCTCACCAGCTTAAATATAAACCCCTATATCACTAGATGGGTTGCAAACTGGCTCAAGGACAGAACCCACATGGTTAGAATTGCTGGAGCCATGTCAGACTCCAAACCAGTTACAAATGGCGTCCCACAAGGCTCAGTCCTGGGACCTCTCTTGTTCGGTATATATTTCTCGGAGGTACAGGCCAACACAGAAGGACTGTGGCTGACCAAGTTCACAGATGACTGCAAACTGGGTGCCATAATCGACTCTCCAGCCGAAACAAGCATCCTCCAAAAGGGCATACAAACAGACAACTGGTGCCAGAGCCATGGCCTCAAGCTAAACGCCAAAGAGTGTATAGTCATCTCCTTTGGCAAAAACAAAGTGCCCACAAATTACCACATAGGTGGTAATCCATTAAGTACAGAAGAAGTAATTAGGGACCTGGGGACCCAAGTTGATAGCAATCTCTCATTTGACAACCACGTGGCCAAAGTGGTTAGAAAAACATTTTATATAGCCCACCTAATCATGAAGGGATTCACATCTAGATCAGAGGAGGTCATCGTGCCTCTTTACTCATCCCTCATCAGGCCTATAATTGAGTACAATGCCCCTTTTGGGATGTACCTTACCAGACACCTGCAGCAACTGGAAAGACCCCAAAAGTACCTAACCAAGAGGATCAAAGGGCTCAAACAGATGCCATATGCTGCCCAGTTAAAGAAACTCCAGCTCTACTCAGTGGCATACTGCCTGCTCAGAGGCGATCTGTGCCTGACGTATAAAGCCATGTCCAACCAGGAATTAATGGACATGCTGCACCTCAGAAAATCCAAATCCCATCGAGCTACGCGCTCGAGAGACTTGAACCTCAGCAGTGAAATAAATAGGACATGCTGGAGGGACAGATTCATAACCCAGAGGCTCCCTTCACTCTGGAATAAAATCCCAGTCCAGGTTAGGCAGAGTCCCTCATTGACTCTCTTTGAGGAATCTTGACGGATGAGTGGGAGATCGTAGGTTTACCCCGGGTATCACTTCTGTGTCACTGTTAGAGGCACAGTATACCAACCTCGAAAAAGGGCATAGCAAAATTAATTTAAAATGGGTGGCGAAAGCCAAACACACTCTGGCTAGGCTTATAAATGCCCTAGGGCAGATAGCCTAGTATGAACCTATGAACGATTACCAGATTCGAATATCTAACTCCTGCAATCAGAACCTACTTTGATGGATGAGGCCAGATGTAGATCTTTGGACTCGCCTGTTTCAACCTCCCCAGCCCACAACCATTGTGACCACGGATGCTTCCCTGATAGGGTGGGGGACCATTTCCAGGAAAAGACTGTCCAGGGCACATGGTCCACCTCAGAGGCCCACCTGCATATCAATGTTCTGGAACAGAGAGCCGTACTGCTAGCGTTGCAGGCCTTCCATTCAGCTCTCCCTTCCGACACAGTTGCAATTCAATCAGACAATATGTCAGAAGTCTGGTACATCAACAAGCAAGGAGGAACCAAATCCTACCCCATATGTCGAGAAGCCATGAGAATTTGGCAGTGGGTGATAGCTTCCAACCGCTTTCTGATAGCAATGCATATCCCGAGGAGCTCCAACATGATTGCGGACAAGCTGAGCAGATGTATCCTCATGCCCCACGAGTGGTCCCTCAACACCATGGTGGCATCTGTAATTTTTAGCCACTTGGAGCCAGCCTTGCTGCGATCTTTTCACTTCCCCATCAAACACCAAGTGCAGCAGCTATTTCACCCTACTTCCCTTGGAGAGGGAGTCACCGAGGGACGCTCTGATCCATGAGTGGCCCACGGGACTTCTCTACGCTTATCCTCTCTTCCCTCTGATCCCACAATTTCTAAAGCAAGCTCTTCGGTTGAGATGCAAGGTGATCCTCATAGCCCCATTCTGGCCTCGACAAGTTTGGTTCCCCTTCCTTCGGCCTCACCTTGTATACCCACCGTGGATTCTGGACACTCTACCAGATCTGATTATTCACCCCCAAGGGTTGACTCACCCAAATCTGTCCAGTCTCAAGCTGACCGCTTAGTTTCTCCATTTCCTTTCGTCACCAGGCAAGCTAGTCTCCCCTCACCTGTTCGAGACATCATTCTGGGCTCTCGCAAACCATCCACCAGAAGACTATATCAGAGTAAATGGAAAAGGTTCTCCATCTGGTCCAAGGATAAAATGCTAAACTAATATTCGGCTCCAGTTACTGCAGTGCTTCGGTACTTGGCTAAGTTTTTTGATAATGGAGCCTCTACCTCTATGGTACAAGTGCATCTAGCAGCAATTTCCAATTTCCACAATGGTGTAGATGGCTCCCCTCATCTGTTTATGCCTTTGCAAGGCTTTCCTCAAGGGGACCTATCATCTCAGGCCTCCTGTCAGACAGCCAGTGGAACCTCACTCTAGTCCATCAGTCTTTGACCATTTGAGCATGCTGCTAAGTGTGACCTAAAGTTTTGTCTTGGGAATCTTTGTTCCTGGTAGCCATTACCTCTGTCAGAAGAGTCTCGGAGCTGCAGGCATTGTGTATCAAGAGGCCCTATCTGGTCTTTCATAAAGACAGAGTGTCACTTCGGACGAATCCATCCTTTCTTCCCAAAGTTGTTTCTGAATTCTCCATTAACCAGACCATTGATCTACCAGTGTTTTTTTCAAATTTTGTCAATAGAGGAGAGTATTGCCTTCACTCCTTCGACGTACATAGACAATTGAGATTTTACCTAGACAGGACCAAACCTATCCGTAAATCTGAACAACTTTTAATTTCTTTTTCTAGGCCTAAAATGGGAGAGGCTGTTTCCAAGGTTACATTATCAAGATGGCTAAGGGACTGCATACATTTCATCTATTCCCTCTGTAATGAACCCATGCCAAATGTTAAAGCTCACTCCAGTAGATCTATGGCAACATCTATAGCATTCCACTCCAGGGCTTCCATGGATGATGTCTGCACAGCAGCTGCTTGGACTAAGCCTCATACCTTTATCAATCATTACAAATTGGGCCTGGTCTCAGCTCAATGGTACTCAGGAGTGTTCTTTCATAAGGACCACCCATGGACCTCAAAGTAGCTTGGGATTCTATCCCATCAGTGACGAATGGAAAGAAGATTAACAACATCAGATAAAGAAGTTATATCTTACCGTAATATTCCATCTGTGTTCATCTTCTTTCATTCCTCACTTCCCACCCTCCTTCCCCCTCCAAGGGCTCCTGGGGGATGCTTTGGGTCTAAGTGGTGCCCTAGGGTACTTGCGCAGAAGTGGCTTCGGCTTTACTTCCCTTTCTTAGCAAACTTGATCTGAGGTAAGAGGGAGAAGGGCATTTGGGGTAGAGACTTAGGTCGAGAGTTTTTTTGCCTGGCGCGAGCTTGGTAATAGGCTAACTCGATTCCGAGGGCTCAGAACCGAACCCCCATCAGTGATGAATGAAAGAAGATGAGCAACACAGATAGAACATTATTGTAAGATGTAACTTCTTTTTCTGTGTTATTCTATCGTGAAAGAAATGGATTTGCACAGGGAGTGCTTGCACAAAAACATGGGGACAGCTATTGTTCATTAGCTTATTATAGCAGAGCACTTGATTCTGTTGCAAAAGGATTTCCACATTGTTTAAGGGTAGTTGCCGCTGCTACCATTTTTGTTAATCTTGCACAATCGCTGGTGCTCAGGCATGATCTTATAGTAGCTGTCCCATACTCTGTATCATCTCTTTGGCTTAAAATGAAAACTCAAAAACTCTCAACTACACTTCTAACTAAATATGAACTTACATGTCTTTGTAATCCATCTATTTATCTGCTCCACTGTCATTCTAAATCCTGCATCTGTGTTGCCTACTGCTGAGGATGGTAAAGAGCATGATTGTATGTGTGTAACTATCTGCTTTCTCCTGGAAAGAACTTAAAGGATATTTCTGTATCCAGTGCTAAAATTAATCTGTTCGTAGACGGTTCTTGTGGAAGAAATCAAAAAGGACAACTGATTGCAGGAATATTCATTTACACCGAAGATACAATATTGTTGTTGCAACAAAGATTAAAGGGTGTTCATTCTACTCGTATAGTTAAATTAGTGGCTTTGCAAAAAAGCTGGTGAGCTAGCCAAAGACAAGGTGGCCAATATTTTTACAGTCAGCTGTTATGCTTTTGGATGGTACATGATTTTGGGCAACTTTGAAAACATAGAGGGTTTTTCGCCTCTTCGGGAAATCAAATTAAAAATTCAGGGTACGTAAAGTCATTGATGTTATGTTGTCCATCTCACCTTCCTTCTTTCTGGTTGGGTTCGGAGCCAATCTCGTCTCCAACTCGGCCACTTCTAAAGCTCAAAGAGTTCTTACTGGCTCGAGGCTAACCCCTTATCCCAGCATTCATAGCAGTAGCTACCCAGATCTTGTTTGCTGCTTGCAGCATCGAGATTGTCTTCTGCTGGCTCAGGATAAGTAGTCTATTTTTTTTCTGTCAAAATTGCTGTTTGTTCAGGGCTAATTTGTATTATTAGTTAAAGTTTAACTGTCTTATCACCCCTATACTCATTGCAGTTGTTTGTATTTATAGACCATCGTTTCCTCTCAGGCCTGTTTTTTTCTGTGTGTTGTCGGCGGCCTGTTTTCTGCAGGGTTGCTATCTTTCCCTTTTTCCCTCCTTGCCTCTTAGGGAAAAGCCGTTTTAAGTTCGAGGCTTTCTCCCTTTGGGAGCATTAGCTGTTTAATTTAGAGGCTACCCCCTCCTTCTCTTTCTTCCCTCTTCAAAAAGAAAAATCACTTTACTTTATTACGTTCATTCTTGTGTGTAATTATGTCTAAAGAATCTACAAAGCAGTCAGGCTTTAAAACATGTGACTCGTGTTTCCAGAATATGTCCCTTATGGATGGTCACACGAGTTGCGTTTACTGTTTAGGTGCAGTCCACCTTCAAGACTCATGCTCTGTGTGCCATACCTTCAGTGCACGAGTGTTGCAGGAAAAGCGCAATAAGCTGATCTTGAGAGGGTTGTTAACACCTCAGGTTGAGGTTGCTTTGGTTACTCAGCCTTCCAAATCTGATGATAAGACCAGCTTCTTTGTTGGCTACACCTTCGGTGCCGACAAAGGCAAAATCTAAATCTTCGAATCCTTCAGAGCAGATTGTTGGCTCCCAGGATTCCTCTGCTCCGGTGGCTGCATCTGTGTCTTTGGAGCTGTCCTGGACTTGTAAGAGGTTGAGATCTCCTTTCTTGGATCCGGTGAGATCTGTGCCTCAGTCACCACTGTTACAATCAGAAGCAGGTAGTCACTGGTACTCGGCCCACTCCTCTCAATCATCCAGGAGTTGATCAGATGATGATGTGGAGAGAGTGGTGAAGAGGCTGCTCAAGACACTGGTATTTGCTCACTTGCTGTCAGGGCAGAAGGAAGTGGCTCCATTGTCCGGTCCAGCACCTATCTCGGTTCCTCCTCCGACTGCATCCAGTTTGGAGCCAAAGTGCATAGAGGTAGTAGTGGTGGAACTGCCAGTTCCAATGACCCTTGCTCTGTCGGTTCCGACATTTGCTCTGACCTCCTCGACAATCCACTCCGTCAAGAGGTCTGGGTGCAGAGAGTCCGTTGTCGGCTCTGAGGGGGGGGGGAGTAGCATTGGACCCTTGTCTGACCCCGCTCTCCCTCTCGGAGTTTCGGTGCAGGTGAGTTCGGCTCCCACATCTGCCTCGGAGCCATCGCGTATGGTGTGGAGGAGGTCTCCAGGCTCCTCTGAGCCAAAGCCTCCCTGTGTTCCGGACCACGATGCTTTCAAGGTGATGAGTGTGCTGTCCACCAAGACAGCTCCACCTTCGGCTCCATTGGCTCTGTCCCCATCTATACCTGTGTCTGCCTTGGATCCTTCTCTCTGTCCCAAGCTTAGGGAACTTATCCAAGGATGCCCTACTGAGCGACCCCTCTTCTTCCGAGACCTCTCCTGAGCATGCCTCAGAGGAGGTTCCCAGGATGAAAAAATGTAAGAAGAAACATGTTGGCTCCCCTGAGTCCGTCACCTCTGTCACAGACTTGGATGACTCTGAAGGGTCCCCATGGTCCCCCTCTGAAGATGTCTCATTCTCAGACATTCTGGAGATCCTTAGACAGAGGAAAAACTGGAAGTCCATTGCCCCTTCTGAGGATGAGTCCGTGTACCTGGAGGCATTTGGTTCCCGACCTTCCACCTCCTGGTTGTCTCCGCATTTCGACCCATTTTTGGCTGTCATGAGTCAAAAGGCCTGGAGTGCTCTAGAGTCCATGGAACCATTTCTGAGAAGGCCAAACAAATTTATGACAGCACTGGATGACAAGTCCTTCCTCTCCAAAGGCATGTGAATTGATGCGATGGTGGTGGCAACAACCACCAAGAAGGAACTTGCTGAGACTTCCTCTTCTATCCATCCACCAAGCAAGGAGTCTAGAGCCATGAATAGGTATGGGAAGCGTGTTTTCTCTTCAGTGGCCTTTACTCTTCGGTCACTGAACTACTTGACACATTTTACATGGCTTCAGAGGGATCTGCTTAAAAAGTTGGGAGATACCCTCCAGGATCCTTCAGCTGAGGGAGCCACTTCCAAGTCGGCTAACCAGCTAGTGACCGTAATCTCCATTGTCAACTCCTCCATGCGCTTGATTTCTTATGCAGCAGATGGAGCGAGTAGGGCTGCAGGCACAGCAGTGGCTCTTTGCAGACATTCCTGGATGTGCCTTTGTCAATTTGCGGAGCCCTTCAAGCCCTCCTTTACAAACGCCCCCCCTTTCACGGCTCAGCCTTGTTTGGGCCACAAGTTCGAGAGACTCTTATCAGGAGTGAACGTGATGACACAACTTTCTCTGCTGTAGGAGTCTGTTTTTCCACTTCATCCTGGCCTTATCCCAAAGGCCAAAAGAGTGGGAAAATGTGGTTCTGTAAATCCCAGGGAGCTTTGCCGAACACTCGTGGAGATGATTCCCCCAGAGGCAGAGGGGGAAATAATAATGGGAGACGCCAACCTTGCGGCAGGGGACTGGAGACCTATCTTGGATCTCAGCAAGTTAAACAGGTCAGTAAAGAAAGTCCAAGTTTTGGATGGTGACACTGCAGTCCATTCTACCCTTTTTGAGTCAGGACTACCATATAAAAATTGGACAGGCGGTCCAGGAGACATTTACGCTTCCGGCTGGGAGCCAGTCATAATCAGTTCAAAGCTCTGCCCTTTGATCTCACCACAGCCTCCCAGGGTGTTCACCAAATGCATGGCAGTAGTAATGGCTCACCTGAGACTTTTGGGATTCCAGGTGTTTCCTTATCTAGATGACTGGCTCTTCAATGCCACCACAGAGCATCATCTCCTAAGGGCCAGGAACCACATGATTCACACGTGTGCACGCCTAGGAATCACAATAAATTATGAAAAATCTGTCTTGTTGCCCTCTCAGTGTATTACTTTCATAGGTGCTCAGCTAAATATAAGAGACATGATAGCGAAGCGATCCCCGATTGGCCCCGTGGGATCCTGCCTGACGGCAGGAGAACCCATCTGTTATGACTGCAGCTGTATGCACGATGAACATGGGGGGAAAAGCACAAAGGAGGCCTGACGTCAGGGAAGAAGCGACGACAACCGACGCCGGACCTAGACTTTGGAATTCGGTCGACCGAGGACCCGCCTGACGGCAGGAGAACCCATCTGTTATGACTGCAGCTGTATTAGCACTCGAACATCTACATTTATGGTAGGTACAAAACTGTACTTTTCCTTTAATTCCAAAAGTTCTTCAGAAAGCAAAGTTGCTGAGTTGCAAGCTGATCCTGATTGCTCCATACTGGCCTCTTCAGATATGGTTCCTGTTCCTATCGCATTACCTGAAGGAGGAGTATTGGATTCTGGACCCAGTTCCGGACCTTCTGACACATTAGTTGGGCGCTCTTCATCCTTCCATTCGAACTCTCAAGCTGACAGCTTGGTTTCTCCACTTCCGATCCTAGCCAGGCTCCCTGATATCTCTCCTATGGTTCAACATATTTTAGTCTATTCCCATAAACCAACTACTAGGAAGCTTTACGCTACTAAATGGAAGAGGTTCTCCCTCTGGTCCAAGCAAAATCACATTGATCCTTTTGCACCTCCAGTTGCAAAAATGTTGGACTTCCTGGCTGAAATCTTTGAAAAAGGAGCAGCTGCTGCTATGATTCGTGTCCAACTGGCTGCTATTTTAATTTTCATGTGGGCCTCCTGGGTTCTAATGTCATGTCCCATAAGTTATGCAAGGCCTTTTTGAAGGCTGCTACACTATTAAGGCCTCCTATCTGAGAACCTCGCCATCCTTGGGATTTAAACCTAGTACTAGCTGCTCTGATCCTTCCTTCTTTTGAACCAGCTGCTTCTTGTCCTCTGAAGTTCTTATCATGGAAGACGCTCTTCTTGGTTGCGGTTACATCAGCTAGACGGGTCTCCGAGTTACAGCCACTTTCCATCCGCCCGCCTTATAAGATTTTTCACAAGAATAGAGTATCTCTTTGGACTAATCCTTCCTTTTTAGCAAAAGTCTGCTCAGACAATAATTTGAATCAGTCAATTGAACTTCCTGTTTTCTTTCCAAATTATGGCACTAAGGCAGAGTACAAATTACTTCAATTGGATGTCCACAGGCAATTACGATTTTATCTTCAAAGGACCAAGGACATTAGAAAATCAGATCAGCTGTTTGTATCCTTTTCTCAGAGCAAACAAGGCTCATCAGTTTCCAAAGTGACTCTCTCAAAATGGTTGTCCAGTACTATAACTTATGTTTGGCTCTCGGAATGTGTCAGTCCCAGGAAATGTGAGGGGACATTCCACTAGGTCCTTGGGTACCTCCATAGCCTTTCAAGCTAAGCTTCCTATTTGCACGGCAGCAACATGGGCTACTCCCGATACCTTCATTACTCATTACAAAGTGGACATGGCGTCTCAGAACAGGGCATCCTTTGGTTCCACGGTTCTGAAGTCTCTCTTCCAGTGATCCACCCAGGATTTAGGTGCTAGGGATGCTATCTCAACCAGAAAGAAAGAAGGCAAGATGGACAACGTAACATAAAGAAGTTATGTTCTTACCATAACGTTCCGTGTTTGTTGTCCTTTATCTCGCCTTCCTTCTTGCGTCCCTCCCTCCTTCCACCATCCTGGATGACTGAGAGGAATTTACCTTTTGGCTGATATGGCTGAGTATCCTTTGCCTTTCAACCTTTGGTGTTCTCCTTGTCACCATGTTTTCCTTTTCCTGTTGGTACAAGGAGTCTTATTGTTTACTTATCTCTTTTATTGGGTAGTTCATAGTTTTCCTATCTAGTGATTAGTTCTCACAAACGAGATCTGGGTAGCTACCGCTGTGCATGCTGGGATAAGGGGTTAGCCTCGAGCCAGTAAGGACTCTTTGAGCTTTAGAAGTGGCTGAGTCCCAACCAGAAAGAAGGAAGGCGAGACAAAGGACAACAAACATGGAATGTTATTGTTAGAACATAACTTCTTTTTAGATGCACTTTTGCTATCTAGGAGGCTGTCTGTAATCAAATGTTGTGCCCATCAAAACGGCATATATGTTGTAACAAAAGGCAATAATTTGGCAGACCAAGCTACTAAACAAGTAGTAAAACATTGTTGTAAAGATCTGTGCATGTTAACTATGACAAACTCCAACAGTAATGATGTGTTTGATTTTGAAGAGTTTTCAGCCTCTCAAGCTAAAGTATCACAAGGAAAAGTTCAGAGGTGGCTTAAGGGCAAATGCATTAAATCTGCCAATGGATTGTGGTGACATCCAGACGGCCGATTGGTAGTGCCTACCTCTTTGCTACCTTACCTGGTAAGGGCATATCATCTACCAGCCTATGCAGGTAAGATAGCTTTATTTAATCATATTACCAGAGGTTGGTATGCCCTCATGTCTCCTCTTTCATACGTCATGATGTAAATAATTGTGCTGTATGTCAAGAGTATAATGTTAGTAAAAAATGCAAACATTAAGACTTCATGTATACCAGCACCTTGGGGGCCTCTTGTTAATGTGCAGCTGAACTTCATCCAGATGCCTAGGACTCATAACTTACAATTTATTTTGATGGTGGTGTGCATGCATGTTTTCAGCATGGGTGGAAGCTTACCCATGTTGCAAAGCTGACACAGTCACAGTTGTCAAGAAATTCATGTATACATTTATACCACATTTTGGTATACCTTGTACTAGCAGTAGTGACCAGGGACACATTTTAATAATTCATTATTGAAAGAGCTATGCAAAATTTTTAATACTATGTTGAGTCTTCACTGTCCCAACTATCCACAGTCATCTAAATTAGTAGAAAGGGTAAATAGGACCCTTAAAAATAAAATTTCAAAGATATGTGTTAAAACCCACTCAAAGTGGCCCGAAGCCCTCCCCTTAGCATTAATGACCATGAGGGCCTCACTAAATGCCACCAGGAAATTGAGTCCTTATAAAATATTAATGGAGACCCCATGGCCCTTCCAGCTACCCCTGCAGTGGGAAATGTAGATTTATCTTTGTCAGATGGATGCTATAATTTAATACTGTTGCAAACTTGTTTGTATTTTACAGCAGTATTATCAAACAGTAAAAGCAGGGCTCCCTCAACCTACTGATCAGCCCTGTCATCAACTGCAGCCAGGTGACTGGGTTTACATTACAACTTTACAGAAAAAGAACCAAGTACAAGGTGTAAGGATTCTTTCCAGGTGCTGTTAACAACTCTGACTGCTGTTCACTGTGCAAGACTACCAATGTGGATCCATTCGTCTCACTGCAAGAAAACCTGTCATGTGGGGACTCCAGACAAATTATTGGAGCCAAAAAAGGGAGCTCAAGGTATGAAAGATGAGTCTATCTACTCCGTGAGGAAAGTCTACTTCAGTAGCAGGAAACACAAAAACCAGCAATCAAAACTAGTAAAACAAAGAAAGCACAGCAGTGTGTAAAATCCCAGGTCACAAACTTTAAAGAAAATAAGTGCTTTTGTCAGGTACAAGAACCAAACCTGTTCAGATAAAGAAAAAAAGTTATCTGTCCTACTTATACCACATTTGAAATACATCATGGTCCAACAGCCAATGAATCTATAACAATGTTAAAAAATGCAAATTGCAACCTGCAACCCTAATAGTAACCCTTTGTTTACCAAAGTATTTAAGCATGTAAAAAAAAATTAAAACATATAGAACAAATATATGAAAAATTATTCATATGCTTACTAATATATAAATAAATAAACATTCATGCTTGTTGACAGACGTGTTTAAAAACTGTACTTATTATCTTTCCAACTGTTTTAATTTTAAAGTACTGGAGATTCATAGATTCATAGATTAGTACTAGGCTAACTGCCCTTGCGAGCAAGTCACTTTTGGACCAGAAACAGAGTGAGAAACAAGTCTTGACATTTGCGAGTGAATAGAAATATTGCTTGTGAGACAGGCACTTAGCCAGTTGTTGTTAAGGTGGACTTTTAGTAGTTTTTTAAATTGTGTTGTGAAATTATTTGATGTTAGGTGGGCAAGTAGGGAGTTCCAGAGTTTGAAAATATAGCAGCTACAGAGGGATTTTCCTGCCTCGTTATGTTTGGTAACTTCAAGAATGTTGAGTGCTAGATCTCAAGGATCTTGCTGTGGTGTGAGGATGTATAAGATTTTGGAGGGCTGGGATTTTGTCTGAGTGGTAGTGTAACTTGTGTGCTAGTGACAATTGAGTTGAAATAGTTGAGGGAACTCCAACCAGTTTAGTTTTTTGAGAGATTCACAGTGATGTGTTCTGTGTGATGATTCTGTTGTAAATTTAGCTATGTTATTGTAGTAGGAATCAAGTTTGTGTAGTTCGGATTTACGGAGGTTAGTTAATATTGGGGATGCATAGGGATAGTAGATGTGTTCTGGCTATTGTGGTTTTGGATAGCTTGGAGAGAAATGGCTTGTTGTGATAGAGTAGTCCCAGCTTTTTGTGAACTTTCTTTATAGTTTGGCCAATATGCAAGTCGAATCTTAGGTGGTTGTCTATTTCCATGCCTAAATGTTGTGTGGGTAGTTGGGGTAATAGCAGTTTTGTTATTTGAGGTGATAGTAAAGTTGTTTGGAGGGTTCTGTAAGAGCTGAAGTGGAGTAATTTAGTTTTAGCTGGGTTAAGAATAAGCTGGTGGTAGGTGAACCAGGTTTCAGCTAGTGAGAAGCATTCTTGTGTTTGGGAGTGGAGGCGCTCAAGTGTTGGGGCGGCACATATGATTGTGATGTCATCTGCGTATTGAATTATTGTGGCCTTTGGTGTGGAGGATGAGAATTGATTGGTGAATTGAGTAGAGAGTCATGGGCCTAGGATAGAGCCTTTAGGGACTGCTTGTTGCTGACCTGATAGCTCTTAAACCATGTGATGGAGGAGAAATTGAGGTTTAGGGTCGACAGTGTATGGAGAAGTCTGCTGTGGTTTACCATGTAGAACGCTTTAGATAAATCAAAGAATATGGCAGAGACTAGTTGTCCATTGTTTCCATGTTGATTTATGGTATTAGTAAATGCTATAAGTGAGGTGGTGGTACTGTGAAAGGGTCTAAAGCCATGCTGATTTTTGGATAGCAAATTGTTTTTCTGAAGGTAATCCATGAGTTGTGTGTGAATGATCCATTCTAGGATTTTTGATAAGGGTGATAAAATAGCAATAGGACAGTAGTTGTTGAGTTCAAAGGCGTTACCGCCTTTGTGTAGTGGTATGATATTGGAGGTTTTCCATATATGGGGTACTTTGTTCTCGGATGTAGACCTGTTGATGAGGATTGCAACAGGGTAGGCTATAGCTGCTGCAGCTATTTGGATGTATTCTGCAGATAGGTTATCGGCAGCCAGGATGGTGGGTTTGAGTTTTTGGAAGAGTTTTTTAATAGTTTTGACCAACACTGGCTGAAAAGTAAAGTGGGAGTTATTGCTTTGTGGTTCTTGTGGTTCATTTGTAGTTGGAAAATTTGTTGAGGTAGGGGACTGGTATTAAGTTGGTTATTAGCTAGGGCTTGGATTGTGTCATTAAACTATTTATTAAGCTGGGTGGGGATGTTATCATGGTCATTCCCAGTTATAGGTTTGGGGGTTGTAGTTTTCCCAGGTTGCATTACAGAGTTGATTGCAGCCCAGAATTTCTGGGGGGTTTTGCATGTCTTTCTTGTAGATTTTGGTATTAAGTGATTTTGTCTGTTTTGATGCATTTTTTGGCTTTATTACATAGTTGTAAGTATCTTTGATCATCTGGTTGGGTTTTGTTTTTGTGAAATTGAACCCATGCTTTGTCCTTTTCTTTGAGAATTGATCTGGTAGGTTTAGTTAGCCACAGGGCATATTTAGCTTTTATTCTTGTGGTTCTGGAGGGGCCATGATGGTTTAGTATTTTTATGAAGGTTGTATTAAAGTACATTACTGCATCTGCTAGAGTTAACTGTTTTAGAGGGGTCCAGTTGTAACATTTTAGGTCATAGGTAAAGTTATTAGGGTTAAAGTTCTTTTTGCTTCTGACTTCTCCTTCAGTTACCTGGCTTATTTGGGGAGTTTTGTTTCTCAGTAGATATGTTGGTTGGTGGTCGCTGAGAATGTCAGGTAGTTATCCAACTAGGGCTGGGTGGGATATAAGTATCCAGTCCAGTATGGACTGGCTTTTGGATCTTTTGTCATTTCTGGTGGGGGAAGTGATAGCTTGGGTAAAGTTGTGGAGGTTAATGTGGATGACAGGATTTTGCCTAGAACAATTGAGCCAGTCTATATTAAAGTCACCTAGCAGGATATTTTCTTGGGGTAAGGAGTTTGAGATCCATTCTAGTAGGTTTTTCAAGGTTGTAATATTATTTCCTGGGATGACGTAGCAGCCAATGATATTAATATGTTTATTTGGGTTCAGTTTAAACTTGGCAAGGATGAGTTCTGCATTATTAAATTTTGGGATGGTAATATCTAGTTGTTCAAGAAAGAGGTGGTCTTTGTACATTATGGCTACCCCCCACCCCCTTTTGCCTGCTCTGTGTCTGTGAATATTATATCCTGGGGCTGTAATTTCGTTAGTGTTTTTTCTGGTTTTAGCCGGGTCTCAGTAAGATAGTTTCAGGTTTGTATAAAGCTAATAGATCATGGAGGTCATGGACCTTGTTAAGAATACTTCTCACATTTAGATTAAGAAAAAGGAGATAGGATTTTGGTCTATGGATTAGGGTCTTGTTTTGATTGGGATTTGGGGTGTTTGGTGTGTCTGGACCTGGGTTGGGGTGTATGTCCCCACAACATGTGAATCTTTGTAGTAGATATGAATAACGTTTAAGTTTATTGGATATTTTAATGTGCTTTAGAGAGGAGTGGGACTTTCTACTGGGTGGACGTAGTGTGTGTAGGTGATGGTCTGTGTGGGAGGTTTGAAAGAGGTATGGGGATAATTGAATGTTAGTTGGAGTTGAGTTATAGTATGGAGTTGTAGACTGTTTAGGGGTGGTTAGGTTGTGGTGAAGTTGGACATGGTAGTTTAAGGCTGCTAATAAAAGCAGAATAGTAATGGAAATTGTGCAGAGAAGGAGTTTTAAATTGGAGGGATGCGATAAGGGGTACATAGCTTATTATAAGTAGTGTGAGTTGATAGAGTAGGTGGAGTAATAGTTCTGTATTGAGGGTTTTAGTAGTCTAGGTAAGAGGGCTAATTGGGTAGTTGAATGTGATTTGGTGGGAAGAGCTTTGAGGTAATGGAGAGGAGTAGTCTGTGGCTATAAATTAAATTGAACTGGGGTGGGTGGGAAGGGGGGGGTAGGGAAGCGGAGTGAGCAAGAGCCCAGCGAGGGCGAACAGACCAGGCCTCCCCCAGCTAAAGGAGGCAAGAGTCCATATGACTCGACCAGCTAAAAGAGTTGAGTCCATATGGAAAACTATCAGGAACAGCACTTTCTTTGTATTTCAAGGTCAGTTTAAGCTTATGTGACCAGGAAAACCCAATTGTAATGGAGGGCACAACTTTAGTACTAGGTACAATCTACTTTGCAGACAGGGCTGGTATCAGCGCACTTGACTGGGGTTAATGCGGCTATGTGAATCTATATGCCGTACCCTTTGCTTTATAGCCTTTATCCTCTGATTGTTATCTGACGTTTTGGGTTAGGACTGGTGGGAGCTTAATAAGGTCTATGATGCACTGCCATCTAGTGGTTGAGAAGGGGAAACGCTTCTATTGACCGTGATTGCTTAGACCTGAAAGAGGAGAAACATAAAAATGACTGGGTATACTGCAGGTGTGCAAGCCAGAACAGTTATATAAAAAAAAAAAAGAATAAACAATGGAGAAATTGTAGGCAAACACCTACACTTTGTTGCTTGGGGTAGGTCGTCTTGCAGACAGGGAGACACCGGTATCCAAGAAGGAGGAGGCCGCCCGCGTCTTACAGGAGAGTATTTAGGTTGTAAAAGAGGAAAGAGAATGAGTAAAACAACTGGTCAAAAACTTGTACGGTACCTAGAAGGACAGAAGAATTGCTGGGCACAGGCAGGATATGAGTGGAGGACAGAGTAGGTTGATAGAGAAGAGAGTACAGAAGGCGCACAGTTTGAAAATCACCAATAGACAGAAGGCAAGCAGTTTGGGAAATCAACACTAAACAGGAAAAAAAACACTACCATAGATGCACAGGATAGAGGGAATAGAATTAGAGCTAATGTCCAAGGCCACGTGCCTTTACAAAACTAGACTTGCAACATCAATGACTAGCAAAACAGCATTACAAATAGCACAGCACATATGCTACAGTCTCAGCCCTTTTTTCAAATAACAGATATGACATTATGTTTGAATGAATACTGCTTAGAGCCACTCACAATGTAGGAGCTTTCCAAACACTTCCTACCTCTTCTGTTTTATTTAATAACACAAATGGCAAGAGTATTGAGAATAGGTAAAAAAGCAAATAACTTTCATAGTATCGCAAACAGACTGTGATGCACAGAATTGTGTAGTGAAAGCTCATTATTGTTCTGTAAAGTCCAGACTGATTGGATGGACTAATCAGCATACCCATTGAAAGCCGACTGTTCTCTTTGGCTGCAAAGTAAAAGAAAGTAAGTAATACACATACTTGTATCTATAGCTAGTAAAAATCCAAGCTACAAATACCAAATACTCATTTAAATAAAAAAAAAATAAAAATTCCACCATCCCATGTGTGCACACATTGCTCTGAAAGGAAAACAATATAAGGCAATATTAAAATGTGTTAAAAATGACCCATAGGATACCAGCAAAGTAAATATTTATTATTCTAGAGTTGTCAGTTTAAATATATTTTCAAGTGAAATTCCTTATATGATATTAAACAGATATGGCTGCATTGTTGGAAAACTAACAAAACTAAGAGCACTGACAGTACCACAGCTGGGAAATGTATTACAAAAATAAAGAAAGAATCAAAACAAAGTTACAAATAATAAATCCTTACAAAACAGTGGTAAGCACTTTGCAAGGATTTATTCTTTGTAACTTTGTTTTGATTCTTTATTTTTGTAATAAATTTCCCAGCTGTGGTACTGTCAGTGCTCTTACTTTTGTTGCTTTTTACTTTTCACTGACAGTTTTGTGCTTAGAGAGGGGATATTTACTTTTATATTGTTGGAAAACTGCTAGCCTAGCTCTTCATGAAGACTATGGTTGGAGGAAGATTATGATGTCTGTAATACACAAACAAAAAATATTGTAAAAATATTAAAAAGGGGAGTCTGACTGGAAAACCATGGTGAAGCCAACATTAACTTTTTAGGAAAAAGAAGTATTTATACCATCTTTACGTAACAAATAATACTAAATACGACAAATAATGTTTGAATGGTATGAGAAATCATTAACTGGCATCACTGATAAAAAGAAATTCTACTAATATGTTTGAACATCTAAGAAATCTCTAGTTGGTTTTAGACTCTGTACTTCATAAATTTATACTTGTCACTGACAAATACACAATGTCAGAAATGTGTAATAAATATTTTGCTGGGCTATCACATTTTGATAAAAGAGAGGACAATTATATGGCAAATATTTTTGACTATGATAACTGTTCAATTGTTACAACTGAAAGACTTAAAATTTCATTAAGTAGGGTTAAGAAAATTGCTCAGTGGCCCCAGATAACATTCATGGATATTTTGTTCATTTAATATCTACAAACATAGTATGTGATATTGTCAGTTTTTCATCTCGTCCTCACATAAGGGTTGAGATCCGATCCATCAGATCAGATTCGGCCATTAGCAAGCTCGTGGCAACCATAAAGCTCTTGGATACCTCCCTCTACCCACAGTGCATCTGTCCCCATTACCTCAGATCTCATTTGCCACTTTGCAAAGCCATGGTCTGATCAGCTAGCTCTTGGTTATCAGGTCATATAATTAAGAATAATTTCTTTTATAATCTCCTTCAAATTCAAAAAGTACTGGAAAAATGAGTCATCCAAGAGGTCCCTCGAGATCAGAGAGGATTTGGAACTTACTCAAGGTTTTTTTTGGTTCAAAAGATAACAGGGGACTGGAGACCAGTCCTGGATCTCATCAGATTGAACAAGTCAGTTCGATGTCACAAGTTCAGAATGCTCACGGTGCAGTCCACACTTCTTTTCTGGAACAGGATGATTGGATGTGCTCTACAGATCTTCAGGATGCATACTACCATATAAAAATGGACAGACACCCCAGAGGATATCTACGCTTCCAGATGGGAGCCAGTCATTACCAGTTCAGAGCACTGTCCTTTGGTCTCATGACCAACCCAGAGTGTTCACCAAATGCATGGCAATGGTTGTGGCTCATCTGAGATGAGAAGCATTCCAGGCGTTTTCTTATTTAGACGAGTGGCTCATATCTGCCCTGACCAGGCATCTACTTATCCACGCAAGAGACTGTGTTCTTCAAGTTTGTTCTGAGCTAGGCATAACCATAAATGACCAAAAATATCATCTGGAACCTGATCACACACTAGAGTTCATAGGGGCATTACTAGACACCAGTCAGATGATTGCGAAACTTCCTCTTTCCAGAGTCTTAACATTCAGACAGCAAACTTCAAGGTTAATCAGAAACAAGAAGATAGCTCCCTGCCATGTTCTACAGGTGTTGAGATCTATGGCCGCAGTAATTGTGTTGGTTCCATTAGCCCGGTTTCACATGCAGATCCTCCAATGACGTCTGGCTGCTCAGTGGTTAGTAATTAACCATGCGATGTCTCACCAAGTGGTTAGTAACCATGCGATGTCTCACCAAGTACTTTTAACAGACATATGCAAAAAAAAAATCTTTCATGGTGGATTCATTCAGAACAGGTGACACAAAGTTGACCATTTGTTCCCCCTCAACCACAAGCTACAGTGAACACTGATGCTTTCCAGATAAGGTGGGAGTGGGCATTATCTGGGAAAGATGGTACAAGGAACCTGTCAAAAGACAAGGCCAAACTCCACATAAACAGCCTGCCGATGAGGGCACTGTTTCTAGCGTTGCAGGCATTTCAGACTGCTCTTCCTCTGGGGATGTAAGTGATTCAGTCAGACATGTTAGCTGTATGGTACGTAAGTAAGAAAGGAGGAGCCAGATCATACCCTCTGTAGTTAAAATTGCACTTGAGAAGCAGTCAGAGCATGGCAATGGGCAATCTCATCCAACTGCTTTCTTATAGCAACACACATTCCAGGAAGGTGCAGCATCATGCAGAGAAGTTGAGCAGAGCCATTCTCATGCCTCACTAGTGGTCCCTCAACCAGAATGTAACGGAGAACATTTTTTGCACATGGGGCCAGCCTTGCTGCCTCTCCCCTAAACAACAAATGCAGCAGCTACTTTGCCCTAATTCCTCTACTGGGGCAGTCCCCAAGGGATGCTTTAATACATGATTGACCTCCCAGACTGTTGTGCCTTTCTCCCCATTCCATTGATTCCAAAATTCCTTCAGAAAGCCAACAGTTTGAAGTGAGCAGTAATCCTCATTGCCCCATGTAACCCTCAACAAGTCTGGTTTCCTTTCCTTTGGCCTCATCTACAGAAGGAGGCCTGAATTCTGAAACCCTTTCCAGACCTACTGTCACACCAGAAAGGAATGCTTCATCCCAACCTTCACAACCTCAAGCTGAGAGCTTGGTTCCTCCTGTTCTGTTGATCGCCAGACAACCTATGCTCTCCTCCCTGGTGCATCATATTCTGCTGTCCTCCCATAAGTCATCCACTGAAAAACTCTATAGGAATAAATGGAAGAGGTTTGTAATTTGGGCTTAACACTATATGGATCCTCTTATGGCTCCCATTCACTCTATTCTATAATTTTTAGCCCATCTTTTCAGTAATGGAGCTGCGGCTTCTACTGTTAAGGTCTAGTTAGCAGCCATTTCAAATTTTCACATTGGAATAGACTACTTATTTCTCATTTCTGACAAACTTTGCAAGGCCTTCTTAAAAGGGACCATGTCGTGAAGACTTCCCCACAAGGATCCTTCTCCCCTTGGGATCTTAATTTGGTTCTACGTCTGATTGTTCAGCCACCCTCCAAACCTGCAGCAAATTGTGATATTACGTTCCTATCCTGGAAAATTATCTTTTTGGTGTCTATCACATCTGTGATACAGATATCAGAAATTCAGGCACTTTCTTCCCAGCCCCTGTATTTGTTTTTTCATAAAGACTGTGACTCTTTACCAACCCCTCTTTTTTGCCCAAAGTTGTTTTACAAATATTAATCAGACTATACATTTGCCTGTTTTCTTCCATAATTTTAATAATAAGGGCAAATATGTACTACATTTGTTAGATATTCATAGACAGTTATGCTTCTTTTTACATAGAACTAAAGAGTTTTGGAAAGCAAACCAATTGTTTATTGCATTTACAGGCCCTAGGAAAGGCCAACCAGTTTCCAAAGTTACCTTATCAAAATGGCTTTCTAGTTGCATTTCTTTCATTTACACTTCAAAAGGCATGAACCTCTCAAATCCATTCAAGCTCACTCAACCAGGGCGATGGCCACATCTGCAGTCTTCCAGGCAAATGCTTCCTTGAATGATATTTGTGCAGTAGCCACATGGGTAACCCGTCATACATTTATCAGTCATTACAGGTTAGATTTGGTCTCCAGGAGATTCTGAGGACCATTCTCCCGTGAGTCTACCCGGGCTAAAGGTAGCTGGGGACGTGGTCCCATATATGAGGATGAGATGAAAAATTGACAATATCTGATAAAGAAGTTATGTACTCACCATAACGTTCTTTCTGTATTAAGATTTTTCATCTCTCCTCACATCCCCTCCCTCCATCCCCTTTCCTTGGGGATCTTGGTTGAACAGGAGTAGATTTTTAAATATTAGGTTGTTTTCCTTATACTCCAGCAATGTTCTCCTTTTAAATATTTTTGGGTATTAAACACTAAAATTATTTTTTCTATTCATATAATTATAGGAAACAAGATCTGAGGTAATGGGGAAACATGCATTGTGTGTAAGGGGAGGTATCCAAGAGCTTTTTGGTTGCCATGAGCTTGCTAACGGCCTAGTTGGATCTGATGGATCGGATCTGGACCCATATGGGGGGAGAGATGAAAAATTGACAATACAGATGGAATGTTATGGTGAGTACACAACCTCTTTTTTCCTTCTTGTAAATATTTTTAATAATTTGATTACACAAGGTTTTGTATGTATCAACTGGAAACAGTTTTTTGTCCCTTATATTTTTAAAGGTAGTGATGAGCAAAATTTAGTTACCGATTGCCTAATTACATCAGTTATTTGGAAGTGTTTTCAATGATATGCATTATAACATTTAGTAAAGGAGAACATCTATGGACTGAGACTAGACTGTACATAGTAACAGTAGATCAACTTTTATGTGTCGGTGTAAGATTTATGATAGTTTCAGTTATAAATTGTTTAGTTGTCTACTTGGATGTTAACAAAGCATTTGATTCTTTATTACATGATCAGATATCTCTTTTGCCTAGAAAGATTAAAGGGGAATCCTTCCATAACAAATTGGATTAACTGGTTAATTGACCACAAATAATATGTTAAACATTATGGTGAGAGATCATATTGGCAGACCATTTCAAAGGGAGCACCCCAAGAGTCAGTTTTTGGTCTAGTACTTTCTAATATGGTATTCTACGAGTTTACCCACTCCTACTGAATTCTAGTTAGTTATGTTATGGGTGGAACAAAACTCAAAATGATTTGCCAGGTTAGAGACCTTGATATCTCTGTAAGCAAGAGATTAACATTTAAAGTACATATATAATGTATCAGAACAAGGTCATTGAGATGGATGGAATTAATCCTGAATACAGTAGAAACCAGGGAGCCAAAGGTCCTAAAGGCATTTTTCATGATTATAGTTAGGCCTATTGTTAAACTTAATGTGCATTTTGCTCTGTATCATTGGCAGTATTGCATTTTTAGAAATGGATCAAAGATGTTTTACAAAAATAAAAAAGTATGTTAAAAATGTGTCATGTTGATAGATAAAAGCATCTTGTTCTATATATTATTCTGTATAGATAAGTCAGAAAAATATTGTGTTGAGCATTTCAGGGAATTTTTAACGAGGAACTGAAGGCTGACTTTGGCTTATTGCTGAAAGGATAATATCCTAGGATAAGAGATAGGGATTCTACCTATAAATAAATTATAATAGGACTCTATAGAGGGATAATTACATCTCTCAGTTTGTCTTATATTACGGAATAAATCACCACATAGGATTAGAAAATCTCATTCAGTAGATGAGTTTAAGAAACAGCTTGATGACTATGTTGGGGATAAATAAATATAAGCACAATATAATGAAGTTTGTTTATATTAAAGGTGTAACAAACTTCAAATAGCTTGGAATTAACTATGTAACTATGTTAATTCTGGGTTTGTTATGGTTCTGTAATAAACCCAGATTAGCTTTAATTCATCATACTAGAGATTGGTCTTTTGGTGGTATTGGTGTGCCAGGTTTAGAGCTATAGTCTATATCTTCAATAATTAAGACAGCAACTCTCTGGTTAAATAATAATTATACTGCTGAATGGAAAGAGATCCAAGAAAATTTCGTATTAGAAACTATTTTAAAGATTCAAATCTTAATTTAGTTTCAAATAATGTATGTTGCTTATTAAAACGGTATTTTCAAATAATGATAAAGCAATCAATTCTTCCTATCTCTTCATCATATTGAATAGCTTGAGAAATTTTATTTACAGAAATCCGGTATATAAAGCATGTTTTTTTTTAATTTTTCCAATAGCCTATACTCATAATAATATTAAACTTTTAACTTACAAACTATGACTACTGTTAAAGAAAACAACTTGATATATAGGTTTCAGTTAATGGACAAAGAAAATTACATTATGTTGATTATATAATTTTGTTTTGGATAAAGATATCTTGGTTGTATGTACAAAATTATAGAGAATTGGTTGAACATAAAACTAAATTAATGCAACAAAGTGTAAGAAATTCTTTTCCTAAATTAATTGATTTCTTATCTTTTTGGATGCAACAGAATATAATTGAGAGAGTTATTTTTATTGAAGTTATATAAAGTGGTTAAAAAAGAAATAGAATATAATAGAAACAGTTACTGGAATTATTTTAAACTCAATAATTCTCCAAATGAAGAGGATAAAAATGAATTTTATTGTCATAAAAACAAACTACCTCTTCACTTAAATGGAGATTATTTTCTTGGAAATGTATTCATAGATCTTTCTTCAAACCGCACAGAATTAAATTAATGTTTACTAAAACAATGGCTTGTTAGAGATGTAAATTAGAGGTTAAAGCAGATTGGCAGTATATGTTTTTTTTTATTGTGTTATACTTAAACCTTACTGGGATAATATATATATATTTTTTCTTACAGATTCTATTTATGGACAAATTTACTTTAACAAAATCCTTAATTTAATTTAATACTTTGATACCTGATTGTGTTTCAAGATTAAAAAATCCACTTTTATGGAGCATCTTATCAATTGCAAGGAAAGTTATAAAAAAAATTAGTAAAATGAATCTTCTCCCAATTTTAATGAATCTAGCAACATTGCATCAGAAGTTTGTCATTTGGAACGTATTACCATCAGGACAAGAATGACCAGAATCACTTCTTCATATAACATGTGGAACAACCTTAAAGAACTACTAAATAAGTAATTTGTGATTTCTATGCATAATAATTTGTTAACTAATGAAATCTATTAGAATCCTCATTGTTTAGTAGACACTCTTGTAAATAGTTGTTTTGTTTTTTTTATTTTTTTTTTCTTTTTTACACTTTTAGATTCATATTTCTACTCAAATTAAGTGTTATGTTTTCATTTGTTTAAATCTTAATAAAAAATGTGTAACATGGAGAAGTGCATTTTTATGAAGTCTTTGAACTCTGCAGATATTACCATTTTCTTACAAAGTCTTCAAATTGGATCCTTTTTCTGGACAAATGAAGATGTGTTATTCACTGTATTCTTTAATTTGTCATTTTGCTGTAAGATATTCCAATTATTGTTGGCAATGTACACCTGGGTTTCTATCTTGCTGGATAATTTCTATTAGGAAAATACTGCTTTAAAACATCCTTGCCATTATGCTTGACTAAAACCTTCAGGTTCACGCAGATAATTTTCCCATAGCTTTTGGGTTCTTTCTTTCTCTCCAGCTTGCAAATCTGGTACTGTTCTTCATATCATAGTAGTATTTCTATGTCAGTCAATTTCTTTTCAGCCGTACTTTGTGTTATGTTGATTTTTGGCATCAGAAATATAGTCAAAGTGTAATTAATTTGCTTTTTATTATTTTGTCTGACTATAAACAGGTGAACTAGTGAGAGACTGGGTCCATTCAGTGGAGTATTCCTAAACCCCAGAACTGTACCATGACAGTCATCATAGCTATCGTTGCAATGCTTTTTCACAAGGTTCTTTTGTTTGCATAGTTCTTCCCAGTTGACCATTATACTGTTAGAGTTTTGACTGAAAATCATATATTTGCACAAATACACTTAATTCGTAACTTGGGAATTCTGGACCAGTATTATGCAAGAATATCAGGTATTACTTGTTTCAAGAACATAGTTTAATGCACTAATCACATTTTCACTTATCCCTTGTCTGCTTGATTATTTAAGGGAGCTTGGAATAATTAATCCATGCTTTTGAGATATATGGTTCAGCTGGTCTGGAATAAATATGTACCCACTCCTGCTCCATGGGGGATCTAGAATTAGTATGCTACCATTCCTTTCTCTGGAGTGGTATGCATTACATATGACAAGACTTTGATTATTTTTCTGTTTGAGTTAACATATCTGACCAAAACATTGTATCTCTTGCTTTTTACTTGCAATTAAATATCCCCACCAATGAAATCAGAAAGGAGCCATGATAACTAGTCAATGCTCTCATCTTTGTTTCGAGTCTACCCTTTATCTCCCTGTTCATCCCATTTATAATTTATTTACACAAATAAACATATGGTGTGAAAAAAAAATCATACAATTTGAGTCTTTTTTTTTTCTTTTCTCTAAACATCTTTATTAAATTTTGACATATGACAAACACAGCCTTACATTTATATAAACAAAAACATACAAACTCATACCACTTTAGTTGCAAACAGTTTACATCACAAACACCATTGAAACAACTGTAGTTGCAAACATTATACATTACTTATAAACCATCCACTCATTGTCAGTTGAGCATTAAATCAGTCATTCAAATCCTGCCTCTTAAACCTCATTCATTCACGGCATATATTGTTCCCACAAATCCCATTTTTCCTGTCTAGTTTGCTCCTTCCCTTTTCTAAAGATCTCACTTACAATTGTCTTATCTCTGTTATTATATTTACTACTTCTAGTAAAGTGGGTCTGGACTTTGGTTTCTATTTTCTAGTAATTGCTTTTTTGGCAGCCACCATAATTAGACGCAGCAAGGCTTTACTATGTCTAGGCAATTCCGATTCTGTAGCATAACTCAAAAAATAATTTCTCCAGTCAGTCCAATCTGCTCACCCAGCATCTCCGATGCAGCAGTCTGCAGGGAATCCCCAAAGTCTTCCAGCTCATTACACTCCCAGCTATCTGGTTTTTTACCCGTCACACCTCCAGCATTTGCTATCCACCTGAGGAAAAATTCTTTGGAATCTACTGGGGTATAAAAATACCTATTCTTAAGGTAAAATTCTTAGGAAATATTTTATCCTGAGTTGGTAGTTGATCCTATTAATACCATATCTATCTATCACCATTGGAGAAGTTGTGAAAAGGATAAGGTGAGTTGGCATGCAAGTCTTATCAACTAGGGAGAGAACAGTAGTCATGGAAGAGTATTAAAAATTAAGGACATAGTGGCACCCAGACTTTAATTGTTGTTTTTGTAGAGCAGCTGGAAGAAGGTTGAGTTCTGCAACAGTTCTGTTTAATGGAGGGATAAGCTGACCAATCCAATCTCAGTTAAGATACCCTTGAATGAAAAAGTCACTATTTGAAGTACAGCTTCAAAGCTTCAAAAGTTGTGCTGAAAGTCGTTTGTCATTTAGTATTTTGCTGGATTGGAGGGTACTGGCCAATGACACAGCTTTGTCTGGTCACCGAAAAAGATTTCACTGATTCACTCTGAATCACGTCAGGCATGAATGTCAGCAGTTTTGGCATTTGAGATTTTTTTGAGCTGGAATAAATTTCCGCAGCCAGGCTCATCTCTTTTGTAACATAGATACTTAGATGTCAGGCAGGAATAGATTGATATGAGCTTCTCTCAGATTTCATTAGAAGCTAGATTAACAGTCCGCTGCTCTTCTAGCTGTGGAAAAATAGTATCATTCTTGTTTCCAAAGCTTTCTATGCTAGCATCTTGATACAAATTCTTAAATGGTAGTCTATATTTTAAGTACTAAGAAACAGTTTGCTGGACATAGATAATGGCAGGACCAATAATTTTTTCCTGCTTTTAGTAGAAGTAATACAAAGATCTCAGGTGGATAAGAGGAAAGAACTTTCTGTTTCAGTTACTGAAAAATGTCTGAGATTATAAGGCATCAGATACATTAAGAACTGAGGCTGTGCAAACAGCAACAGAGACAAACTGCATAGTCCATCTGGTGACTGCATGATTTTTTTTCCCCTGAATGCACTCTGCTTGACCTGGTCAGCTCTCGGGTATTGCAGGAAACAGCCAGGAATGGATGGGAAGCATGGGAGCTAACATCTGAGGCTGTCAGCTTAGTCTAAGGGAGGGAATTGATAGAGCCCTGACCTATGAGTGTCACCTGGCTGATAATCAGGTACTGTAATCTCTAAGCACTAAAACTCAGGGACCATGAAATTTGTAAAGATTGTTAGGTGATCATTGCATTGTGCTTTTCAGTAGGCAGGGATAAATAAGAATTTGGTGCATGCAGAAAATGTGGTATAGCCAGAAAAATCTCATAACACCACAGTCTTTCCCTCCCTGGCAAGGGATGTCAGAAATAGTGGGGATGGGACAAATAAAATCATAAAAGCAATAAATAAAGAAACCAGTAAACTGGAAAGTTGTTTAATGAAATCTAATACTTTCTTTAATAAATCTGATGTAGCACCTTATATGAGTAGTTCTGAATGAAAAAGTGTACTTGAGAAGCCTGTAGTTTGATATTTCATAGTAAGCAGTCTTGTTCCTGCCTTTCTGTTTTAGAATTTGGTTTTATGGTGCTACAGATGTTCATTCTTTGTACTTGTTTCTACAGGTTGATAAGCTACAAGCTGAAGTGGGAGATCGTACTTTGCAACAACAGAAACGTTTTAAGGACAGGGCAGCCGATGCCAAAAGAATACAAGACCTTGAGCGACAGGTACAGTAACAATACATAGAATCTTTCTTTGACTCGAATGCTTTGTTGAACACTAAGCCATTATAACCTCTTACTCGTTCACAAAATTTCATTTTGCCTTTACTTAAAGTCCTCAGAGTATCATGTAATACTGAGTAAGCTCTGCAGGCTTTGGTAATCTCTACAAGAACTTTTGATAAATGTATGTATTGCAATTTCCTACATGAAGCACTTGCTTAAATCAACTTTTTTCATCATACATGTAACATTTTTTGGGAAATTGTAACCTCAGAGTGTGAAACAGTCACACAGAAGTGGATTATACAGCCTCTTTAAAAAACATACCACAGCTATAGCTAGAGCAGAAAGATGGGAGTAGCTGTCCTGTGTACAACTGTTAGGATGTGCAATCAGCACTACAGAAAAGATGGCAGTCACTCCCTGAAAGTCAGTGGTACAATTGCAAGGTAAGAGTGACGATCTATCCTTGCAACTGCAAGCACTACTGGTAGTTGCATAAGCAGATGCATGTAAGATGTTGGCCGCTTAGATGATGTGCTTCAGTATATGTGTGTGTGTGGAACTGTAGCAAGGAGTTGGGAGCTTGCTGCAGTATCTTAAAGGTGTTTCAGGCAGTGCAATGAGCTGAACTCTGGAGGATTTGAGGATATTTTGCCTCATTTCTGGTTGGGGGACTCCACTTGGGGGTATTGTTCAGGATGCCATCTGACCTAAATACAGCCCCCCCCCACACACATTTGTGTGTGTGTGTGTGTGTGTGTGTGTGTGTGTGTGTGTGTGTGTGTGTGTGTGTGTGTATGTCCACATGTGCATGTATTTTTATATATATGTTTACCTACATAATGTTGACGGCCACAATGGTGAAGCCACTTCTGCGAACTATGAATTTGCATCTTCACAAAACCTCGAACGCCTATATTCCAAACCTCAAAATCTTGCCCCCTTTTTTGACACATGTTAGCACTTGTTTGTAGGTTTGGTGCAGTCGGACATTTCGTCTTTCGATGTTTTGTCAGCTTTGTGACGTTTCAGTGGTACGGGTTTCATGGAAGTTGTGTGTGTACTTCTGCAGTCTTTGTAACTTAATGATTTTAATTTCTGAATACAAAGATGCAGAACATTGCTACAGAGCATTAACTACCATGTATTAAGCTGGCAGAGTGAAATTTTATGTTTTTGCAATGTGCTATAAGGGAGTACTATGTTCTTTTTTTTCATAAGGTGATTATTTTAAATAACAACTCTCTAAATTATCAATAGTCTTTGAATGTAATGGATTTAGATTCTTACTTATATCAATGTTTTTGTTCATATGCACCTAAGAGTCTAAGGGTGGGATTCATACTCATGATCTGCAGTGCACACTAAACATAAATGCAATCACTCATTCCAACAGCAAGTATTAGTGTCATTCAGAGACTTGCCAGAGGCAGACTAAGGGTAAATGTCAGACACTGATGAATTGTGCACAAGTGCTGAAGTTACTTAGCATGCTTCACACGTGTGCACTGCACCAAACCTACCCCAAGGAGTGACCATACATATCTTCAAACAGCAGTGTACCAGTGCTGTTAACTGAGTACCATAAATATTTATAGCAGAACCCCTGGTGCTATTTCCTTCAGTTATACATGGAACATGTGCCAAAAGTGAAATATCCTTCACAGTATATTTTATGTTGCAAATGTCCAAAGGTTTTACATACCTCACAAATCAAACCCAATGTGTGCTGTGTGTGGTATAGTTCAGTAAGTGATCTATTGCCTGCAGCAGTTGGTCTCCCCAGAGGAGGTTTAGTAACATTTTTGTGAGTTTTCAGTAGATGATAAAAGTACTGTCTTCTTTGGCCTTTCACTGTAAGTTCCATCTTTAGTCTAGCAGAAATAATTCCTTCTTCTAAAGCCTTGTCTAAAAAGCTGTCTATATCCTTCTTAAACTGGGAAGTAGGGTCTAAAAACCATTTTCTGATAGTAATGTCCATCAGCTAGTTGATTCATAAAGACAAATTGTTGTAGTCAATGATTCACTTATTGAACCCATGTCTGCTTTTCTTACGTTTTACCCTAAACCATTGCTAACACGAGTAGAAATCCAGGTTACATGATACCACTCATTTTTTTAACTTGACTTGAAGATGCCCAGATTAAAGAATCTTGGTATTTGTGCATATTAGATATCAGATCTCTGTACATGTGCATCCCACTTTGGGAGTGGGTCTGTATGCCCTGGGATATTACCTACACAAATCTCATTTTTATCCTGCTGGGTTTAACACATTCCTTTTAATTATGGCTGAACATATTTTTACAAATGTGTTTTTCTGTAACCATATGTGTTTTTGGCAAGTTCAAGTTACAGCATTTGGGCCGTCGTTTAGTCCTATCTATGCTGATTTGTTTATAGGACATGTTGAGGAGCAAATGCTGTATGATCGCAGACACATTCTGTTCCATGGACAAGTGGAGAAGATACCAGGATAACTGTTGGTTAATGTGGAGGACAGATATTTCTGAGCATAGTGAGTTTGTTACTTACCTTAATGAAAATAAATGGGGTTTAGAGTACACTGTGAGCTTCCATCAGAAAGAAATTCCTTTCTTTGATGCTTGGATATCTAAAAATACGGATGGGACTTTAAGTACTAGATTATACCAAATAAACCACACTAAGAATTCACTTTTAAGAGCAACCAGCTAGATAGTATGTAGTATACTCAAATCACAATTCATCAGACGCAAGTAATTTGTTCAGAACCTAGACAATCCCAGGAGGCTTCCAAGGATCTTAGTAATGGGTTCCTTGATTGAACTTATGACCTTTTAGTAGTCAGTCAAGCTCTGAGTGAAGCAGAGGGTATAGACAGAAAATCCCTTTTATCCTATAAAAATAGTAACAATTTGGCAGATGACAAATGCTATAATTAGGCTGTTTACTACTTATGGATCAAATACCAAATGCTCAGAGATTGTCTTAATAAATATCTGTGCATTTTTAAAACAAAATGAGATTTTTGGAAATATTCTTCCAGAGCAGTATAACACTGTCTACAGGAAAGCAAAAACAATTTCAGAATTTCTTTCTAGTCATAAAAGGCTTCACAGACCTGCTTACCTCAGTGTATGGTATATTAAAGGTGTAACTAGCTGCAGACCATGTAATTGTTCTTTATGCAAATTTTTACTTTAAAACAATGAGTTTACTTCAGCTAACACTAATGAAGTGTAACATTAGATGTTTTGTTACCTGCAGAACTGAGGGGATTATATATTTAGTGCAATGTTCTTGTTCAGCGTTTTATGTAGGTAAAACCAATCAAATGTTCATGCATAGAATATCTGTATTTTCATATATATATATATATATATATATATATATATCCATCATCCCTCCACAAACTTTTTTCCCATGTTTGCACATGGGATCATATTTGTAAATATTTTTATGTAAAATATTTAATATGGTTCTTTGGCTTTTAGAGGCTTTGAAGTGAGTGTTTATTTCATTATTACAACAAACTATTAAGTATTTCTCTTTGCTATTCATCAAATTTCATAGGCATTAACCTGATCTTACATTATACAGAAGTATTAAGGTTATTTTTGAGGTGACTGAATGACCTTATTAATATAGGGTGTTTTAAATTTTGTTCAGATGTTCATGATGAAGATGAGGTCAGCATTAAAACTGGTTTAATAAACTTGCTCCTGTATTATGGAGTGGAATAATAAAGGATTTGCATAATCTTACTCCAAATTTGCTTCTGCCTGAATGTGCTTTGTTGTTTGCCTGTAGGTCTTGGTAGTGCTGTGATGGTGTGATGTGACCTTGTTGACAAACGAGCCAGTAATGTCCGGCATTAAACCAGCATAGTGCATTATGCACATTGGCACTGAGGGGAGATGGTGAGACATATATATCTGAATTGTACCTTTTACACATGATGGATGGATGTGGGAGTGCATGTTGTGGTATATGGAGTATGTAATTTTAAATATGGTAATGAGTAGCTAAATGTGTTGCATGTCATGCGGCACACATTGCATCTAGAAAATCAATCTGCATGAATACTTTATGGAGACTGCAAATTTATTGTGGGTGTCTTGTTTACAGATCATTTTAACAAGCAGTCCATTGCTATATGGTACCAGAAGTAATTATATTTTAGGTGTGAAGAGCTAAATTTGTTTTCAAGAATTAATGTGTTTAAAAATGCAGAAATATGACTTCTGCTAGAAAATTACTGTGACTTACACCAGCTATAATAATTACCTTGATGTCTGAAATTCAGTTTGAAGTTAAGGAAGTTATAGGGAAGAATCAGCAGAAGTGTGCTATTAATTAAATAAATGTTTGAAGGGAATTGAGAAACAGAGCTAGTGTTATGATAAAAAGTACAGGAGACTGCCAAATTTAGCAACTGGAGAACAGAAAAAGAACATGCAGTCCTTATTGGAAAGTTTGTAGCCTGAATCAGAAGTAGGTGGTCTAACAAATGAACCAAGATCCTATCTTATTGGGGAAGAAAGAAAGTTGTACTGAAGGGGTGACAGATGTTTCTGTAAGACAATCACATCAAAGTTTCAGGGAAGATGAACACCTGCATGTAGAAAGCAATACTGTTGTACGACAAAAAACGACTCTGAGAACTGATGAGTTTCAGAGAGAAACACACTTCTGAAGCTGTATCTGAAAAAAAGTTGCAGTGCAGTAAGAATTTATCCTGAAGAAAGTTTGGTGTCTGTAGAGAGAATAGTTCTGTTAATTCTCCAGATCTGGAAGATCATTAAGGAAACCAGCTGCATGTAGAGTTTGACTTTTTCATGATAATGCCAGAAAAGGTTCCTTTTATTAAAACAAATGGAACTATATGAACTCTTTATATGACCCTAATACAGTAGCTGTAAGATTACCAAACTTTGTACTCCAGCTACAAGACAAATTTGTCCCATTTATCGACAGGATTTATAAACCAACCCTGAGAGGCTATCCACCAAACTCAAATACCTTCCTACTCAAAGGGATTAAGCTTGGCAAACATGGAAAACACAACCACACTTCCATTTTTAGCCTTATGTAATCTAGCCAAGAAGTCCACCAGAAGGCACAAAAAAAAGAAAGAAAGGAAAAAGATTACTTTCCTCATGACACCCTTTCTGCAAACACCATTCAATGTGGCATAACAAACTTTCTCAAGAAAATTTCCTTAAAGAATTTATCAATATTCCATCAATAAACTCCATACCTCCCACCAATCGTATATCACAACAGAGATCATCTTTGTTTTCCTCTCCCCAAAGTAAATAATCTGTGTTTTACCCAAAGTATAGTATCACAGTCTGGAAAACTGTTCTAATTAAACCACTCTGAAAGCAAACCATCTTAAAAGATCCCTCTCACTTCCTGCCAGTATATGTTCTCCCAGTTCTGGGCAAACTTTTAGAAAAGATGATGTACACCCAACACACACTGTCAATATTTTGCAGTACAATCTGCTGTCCTCCAATCACTGTGTATTCTGGTGTGGACGAAGTACTGTGATAGCACTTTGGTTCATAATTGATTAAATCCAGTAAAACTCTGATAGTGGCCTCCATACATGTGCCCTGTTTATAGACTTGACAAAGGCACTTAACCTCATTCTTCTCCACAACAAACTCAGTGACAGACACTTCAGAGTTAAAATTGGATCATCCCAATCATCTGTGTCTGTGGCAAATACTGCTAGTAATCTAATACCATTTGTGTGCTGCTAACTCATTGGTTTGATAGTACAAATCCAGAGAGAGTGCTGTTTGTGTGAATGTACTGATGTTTAAATAGCATATGTTCATGTTGAAAGACAACAAAGTAGAGCCAGCATTAGATAAGTACATTTTAATGTTGGCTTAATGGTTAAAGTGTTAACCTCACAGGCAAGAGGTTCAGGGTTTCATTCTCACTAAGGGAAATTGGCTAGGTTTAAAATGGTCCATAAAGGCAGAGCCTTGTAATTACTTATGAATCTGCACCTATTACCAAAGGTGTACCACAAGGACCCATCCCCCCACCACATATTCATTAACAAACTTCCTTGTGACCTCCCACTTTTATGGCCCATGTACCTGCTCCCATATCAGATGCACCTAGAGGGACCGAAAATCTTTGGAAACATGGCCGTACAATCTGGAGAGGAAGAAGGGTAAACCCACATGTAAAATAGTGCAACATGGAAGAGAAGGACATTATGGTTATGATAAGATTTTACACAACTTTCCTTTCTCCTAACAAGACTCCACATGAGAAAGATACAGTGGTATCTAAAATCTCTTTGGTCCCTACATCAAACCCTCATATTTTCAAATCCCAGTGTGCAAAAAAAAAACAAAAGAAAGAATATAAAGTGAAGGACCAGATGAAAAGGCAAGAAATGTGGAAAATGCATAAATACAGTTGCAAGTATTGAAAACTTCTAAAAGAGATGAAAGGTTAATATTGGCAGCCCAAGATAGTGGGCTATGTACACAGTGGTTTACAAAGTCCATTGAACATGTGGAAGAAACACAGGGAAAAAAATTCAAAAGGAGATATTCCAGGGTGACTCTCTGTCACCCTTGCTATTTTGACTTGCTCTTAACCTATTAAGCTGTTTACTTAGCTTAGGCCATGGCTACAATTTGGCTCGTAGAAAACAACAAGGTGTAAAGACTTCTCATCTTATCTTTGTCAGTGATTTAAAACTGTATAGTTCATCAGATGAGGATTTGAAAGCACAGCTGCATGTTGTCAAAACTTTTTCTGATGACATAAGAATGTCATTTGGTCTTGATAAGTGTGCAAAAGCAACCTTTAAAGCAGGAAAACTGCAGCACCAGGAAAACATCAGTTTGGGAAAAGAATGTGATATAAAACAACTTGAGTGAGAGGGAGTGTATAAATATTTGGGAACTGATGAAGGATCAACAATAAAATATGAACAAATGTGAATACTTTAGAAGACTTAAATTAATTCTGAACATAGCGTTGACATCTAGGAACAGAATCCAGACGTTAAACCAATTTGCTCTTCCTGTCCTAACTTACAGTTTTGGAGTGACTGACTGGCCCCAGAACATGTTGGATATATTAGATAAGAAAACAAGAAGGATGCTTCATGCTCACCAAATGATTTATAAAAATTAGTGTATATCAAGATTATATATTCCCCATTCCAAGGGAGGGATGGGCCTCCTTGAAATTGATTACATGTATAGAGCTGCAATCGTGGGACTCTACACATATCTGCTGACCTCACAAGATCCAAATGTAGTGAAAGTTTTGAAACATGAGGAGAAAAAATCTAAGATGACTTCTCTGCGTATTTAGTAAAAGCATATTGGCATCAAGCAGGAATGGAAATCAAACTAGAAGTAGATAAAAATCAGGCAGCAACTAAATGTGCTGAAATTCTTAGTTTATTTGCGATAGTGTATAGGGCGGCCGCAGTGGTGCAGCGATTAGCATTGCCACCTCACAGCAAGAGGTTCTCTGGTTTGATCTTCTGCTGAGGTGCCTTCTGTGCGGAGTCTGCATGTCCTCCCTGTGGTCACGTGGGTTTCCTCCAGGTGCTCCGGTTTCCTCCCACATCCCAAAGACATGCTGTAAGTGGATTGGACACTCTAAATTGGCCCTAGGTGTGAGTGCGTGCATGTGTGTGCCTTCTGTGGAAGGTTGGGCGCTGGGCTGGCAACTCGACACCGTAAAACTCCACTGCCAATCATGAGCGGACAAGTGATCTGCTGTGGCAACCCCTAACCGGGAAAAGCTGAAAGAAGAAGATTTGCGATAGCGCATGATAGATCTTGGTCTGTTGTAATACTGTGCATTGCTTACATCACATCTATCCTTCTTAGTATTTTTGTTGATCTATTCCTTCGTCTGTAGTCTTCTAACAGTGACACTTCTTGCCTTAACTGCTTTATAGTTTTCTCTATTCCATATTTCCATGATGGTATTTGATTTCTCCCCTTTTTTTCCCTCGTTACCTTATGTTCTTGTGGTAGATCTTTATCAGTTATTAATTTAGCTGCACAGTAATATATCCTGCTTGCTTCTATCGCATGGATCTCAATGGACAGTCCTAATTACTGCATTCATTTGTTTTATCAGACTTCTGACATTTTGAGTTTTATTGACCTTCTGCAGTCTATTTCTCTCATTTATCTTAATGTATCTATCCATGTCTATTAAATCAAGCAACTCTTCTCTTAGCTCATTTTCCTCCAAACTGAAGGCACATCCCTTGTTTTCCATTTCCTGTGGGCATTCTATAGAAAGTTCTATAGTATCTTCCTGTGGCACCTTCTCTTCATTTTCATCCTGTGCCATCCATTGCTCTGTCATATGGGAGCTCACTGGTCTATCACTCCTCAACATTTGACTGCATCAGAGTTTCCAGTTTCCTGTTCCTTTCGTTGCTGTCTAGCTGCAAGTGAACATTTATACTGGTTTCTTGTGGAAGGCTGCAAAATATCTTTATATGGTACCTGATCAATTGCTTCCTGTTCCACTGGTTTCCCTTTAATCTGGATATCCATTGCTCTTTCCTGTTGTGGTGCTTTCTGAATTTGATTTTCTGCACTGAATCCTTCACTTTGCAGGTACTCCATAACCTTGGTTTCTATTTCTTTAACTTCTCCATTACTAATCTCCTTTTCCTCTTTATCTTTTTATCTTTTTGTATTGTAAAGTTTTCCTTGTCCAGAAATTCTTCCATGACTATACCCATGTAGCTTATTTGCTGTTCTGTTAGTTTTTACTTGTAGGTATTTTCATAGCTAGTTTTTGCTCACAGGTTCATTGGTAGTTACAAGGCATTCAGTCCAGGAGACCCTTGAGGAGTCTTGCTCAATGTAATTGCCTCCAAAGCACTGTCTGGTTAAATGTCTTGCTTAGGGTCACACAGTAGGCAAACAACGAATGAGGGAACTGAACCTTGTACTACAGGAGATAGCTCATCAGCAGCTCATAGCCCTAACTATCTGCACTAACTGCTAGACACTTATTTATTTCTAGAAATGTTTAGGGTTTTCTATTCTGCACCTGAAGCAGGCCCCCTTCCTATGTCCGGTTATGATTAAAGTTCATGAAATTAACACTCCTTCAGGTTTTTATGTTTATCAACAGTGTTGTCAGCATCTGCAATGTTCCCACAACTGTCTCCTTCTGTAGTTCATATGGAGTTACCTGTACTGGCAACATGCTTAAGTATACTTAAAAATTATTTTTTATTATCCCTGTTGCTCATTTCATTGGTTGAAACTATCTGGTTGTCTTTATTCCAGTCTTCTCTAGCTTCAGCTTACAAATCTTACTACCTTATAACTTTATACATTTCAGTTTGCAGGACACTATATGTTACATGTAGCTACTGCAGTGATTAATGCTACTTTTGTCTTTTTTTCCTCAACTACAGTATATATATATATATATATATATATATATATATATATATATATATATATATGTTCTTCTTCTTCTTCTTTTGGCTTTTCCCAGTTAGGGGTCGCCACAGCGGAACTCCGGTCCGCTAATGATTGGCAGTAGATTTTTACAGTGCAAAGATGCCAGCTCGATGCCCAACCTTCAACGAAGGCATGCCCATCCATGCATGTCTTTTGAATGACACTCAACCGCGGGGAGGACATGCAGACTCCACACAGAAGGCGCTCCAGCAGAGAATCGAACGGGAGAACCTCTTGCTGTGAGGCGACAATGATACCGCTGCACCACCGTGGCCTAACTACAATATATATCTTTTTTTTTTTTTTTTTTTTTTACTTTCTTCATTGATGGTATTGAATGATAATTAGAACCTCATTTTCAATAATTCATGTCTCCAGACCTTATCAGTTACTTGTATGTTGTAGGGTTTGCACAATCCCCAGTATAACAATCTTGCCATATCAGTTTCTTTGCCTTTCAGTGTACAGATGCTCAGCCATGAGTATATCACAGCCAGCAACAAGATGTCTAACTGTTTCTAGTTCTCTACTACAGAACCTGCATATGTCTGTATCTCTTACTTTTTCTTTAGCTTTTGTAAACAAGTGTGCACATTATCCTCTATATCATAAGCTGCTATTAGTAAGCTTTCATCTTTGGTTCACATTCTCTCCTTTCCTTCACCGTTCATGCATCAAGTCATGATCAACATGTGGTTATTCCAGTAGTTCTTTATTCTTGCCTTTGTGATTGTGAACTATTATGTTTTCCTTTCCTTTTGTTTTGTTCATGTTCTTTATAATCTGTCTTGTTTTTGGGACTGCTATTTTTACTTTCTGCCTCTGGTTTTTTCAAAACCCACTCCTATCTGAAATGCTTCTGCTAATCTAAGCAGATATGTGATCTTAGACTTGTTAGTGTCATGATGCTGAAATTACACTGGATCTGATGATGTCAATGAATATGTATACTGTCCTGTGACTTACACAAGTAGTCAGTTTCAAGGAGGTCCATACCTACCTCAGATCAAGGGATATATATAATTGTGCCATGTACTGTTTGCATATTATGTGATCAACATGAAGCAGTTTTCTCATCCAACTGATCCCACATTTTCCATTCACTCACTCCAAAGCTATAAACTAGAACAAGAAAAGCAAGCTTCATTCCTAGATGTCAAGGTAGTTTTCAGTATTAATATTAGTCTTCTAAAATGCTTCTTACTAAGCTTTGTTTTCATTTCATCATGTTGTAGTCCAGACTCTTCATCCTTCCCAGGTTTTTATAAACTCTTTGTTGTTCAAGTTCTTATATATCACATTCCTATCCCAGCTTGATCTTTTCTTAATGCTACAGTTTTCCTGCTGTAAATGTTGCTTTTGCATATTTATCAAGACCATTCCAGACATTATTTTTCTGTCATATGAAAAAGTTTTAACAATTTGTAATTGTGCTTTCAGTTGCTTATTTATTTAGCAATGAGATGTCAGTGGGTCAGGTTGTTCTCTAGAATCATTGCTGTGAACTGAACAGCTTATTAGGTAGAGGGCAAGGCAAAATAGTGGGAAATGACAAAAAAAAATCACCTTGAAATATTTATCTTTGAATTTGTATACCTGGATAGTCATGTGCCATTTATCTTGCCTCAGTTGTAAAGTGGTTTTCCACTGTTTCATAGAGACGTCAATGTAATTTATCAATGTAGGATATATTTAATACATCTGTATGTATTTCATATTCAGTGAATGTGAAGTGATTATTTGTAATCTATCCATCACATACTTTGGACCTGCCTCTCTTTACAGCTGGCTGTTATGGATTTGTTTAGTAATAAATTATCTTTTCCTTGTGGTTTTCTTTTTGCTACCTTTGTGTTTTAGTGTCATGATTTAATTATTTTCCAAGTGACTGCAAAGTCTGCATGCATCCATTCCAGTAAACGTGTATATTGTCAAATTATTGATTTGTATTTCTTTGGATGGTTTGATTTTATAGAGAAGTGTAATTTTTCTTGTTAACCATGTTGGAGTTGGTTTGAAATATGCATATAAGTAATTTTTAATCAAGGCAAAATCATTATGTAAATATGTTAATACTTATACCCAAACTTTGGGTATTGTATCTAGAACTAGCATTTTCTATCTAGAAGTCTTTATTAATGTTATATTGGATGCTAATGTTTTCTTTTCCTTTTTTTTTTTTACTTCTTAACTGTTTGTCTTACATCTTGTTTCCATTTATTCTTTAAGTTCAGCAGAACCTTCATAAATACCTCTCCAAAAAATGTATTGATTTCTTCACTTTTAGTTGGTGCTGCAGTTGTTGTTTTCTTCTCCATTGTCTATAAAAGCTTTTGGGTCATCAGTACATTGCTTGTTTTATTAATATTTATAAATTCTATGTTTTTCTGTTTGTACTGATAGCTTTGGTTTATTACTGGGGACATGCAAAACCAGTCCTGCTCTGTTTTGATGATCTATGTTTATTTCATCACAGCTGTCATTTTAAGGGTTTTTGACTCTGTTCCCTTTTCTATATTCCTTTAGTGGTGATAATTCTTACTTTACTTACTTTGTAGTTCTTTATAACTGATTCTTCCATGGTAGCATTCTGTTTATTTCTTTTCTTTTCTTTTGTTATTCGGTGTTGATGCACTTATCTGTTATTAGTTTAACTGCACAGTAATATAGTCTGTTTATTTCTGTTAAATCATATGGATTTCTCTTAATACTCCCAATTACTGTGTTCATCTGTTTTATCAGTCTTCTAACACTTTGGACCTCATACACTTTCTGCAATCCTTTTGTTTCATGGTCACTGAGTAGTGTAGTTTATGGTTCTTCTCCAGATCTCACAAATGATCATTTCTCCTGTGATTTCTTCTTCTCGTTAAAATAGTTTTTGTCTCTGAAAAGAAGTATACCTGTTCGTAGCATTCCGAGAACTCTTCCTTTCTCCAAAGTAAACATACATTTGCTTCACCTGTACATAAACTAGCTGTTTCAGGTATCTTCAGTGGTAGTAATTATTTAGTTGACAGGATGCAGATATCCTAGACAGTGCACTAATTCATCTCGAAGTACAAGCTAGTGGACTGACATGAGTTCATAGGCCTCAGTTGTAGTTTTCAACTGACATGAACTGGAGGTCATAATAGATGTGATAAATTCCATCTGAAATGTATATACATCTGTATCTGTCTTATCAGTACATACACACACACACACACACACACACACTCACTCACTCATGTGACCGTAAGTTCATTGGTTACTCTTTTTGTTCATCATCATAGTTTTGCCTTTTTGCATCAATAAACATTGTGCATTGATGTATTGTGTATGCATATTCTGATGGATAACATCACTCACAGAAGCACTTGGCAAAAACCTTGAACAGCTCCATAGTGTGCTCAGTGCTTGGGACTTTGTATGCATGGCCAGCCTTAGGCATAGACCAAATAGATGGCCTCCTAGGGCATCAATCTTACTGTACTGGTGAGGTACTTTTTCAGGCATTTATCTATTTAATTTTTATAGGACACTTATCTGGTATTTATTTGCTTATTTATTTGTTATAGTAATAGTTCTTTACTCTAAAAATAAATACCAGATAAGTGCCCCTACCATAACAGTGAAAGAGGCAATCAAGGGAGGAAAGTTGCTTCTCAGTTGTACTGATCTTAGTGGTACATACTGATCTTAAGCCTTGTAGAGAAGGCTTAATGAAATGCCAGTCAATCCCTTCATCTCCATATTTTCAGTCTCCACTGAAAGGGGGTTGCACCCTTTTTTTTTGTTATGACGTGCATCTAAGTGTGCATCATTCCAGGTTACAGGCAGCCAATCGGGTAAGGAAAGTGACTGAGACAGTACTTAAGAAAAAAACCAATTGTGGGATATTTTTGAGAATCTAGAGTATGTGTGTAGTAGTAATTTCTAAGCTAATAGCATGTGCATATGTGTGTTTAGTTACAGTGGTACAGAATGTAATACTGTGGATTTTTTTTGTCAGAGAACTAAAGCTTTGTTTCTCATCTTGTCGAGTCTCCACCCAATTTTCAGCAAGGTCACATAAGTGCCTGGAAAACTACATTTGCATAATGTGTCTGATTTTGTCTAATATGTTTGCTCTTTCCTCTATAATTTTATTTATTTGTTGACAAACCACTGAGGATTACAGTCAGCAATACGAGATGTTGGAGTTCTATGCCTTATTTTTTAGAAGATGTCTGTTGATGCAAAACTGGTTGTTCTGATAATTAAATGAATAGATGTAACATAAAAATGCTGGCCTGTCTGTGGGGAATATGAGTAATGACTGCTCTTTGGTCATTATTCTGACAGGATTACTTTGATTTGTGTAAAGGAACTTAAAATACTTTAGTGTGTAGCTACTGCATCTGTGGAACAATGCTGAAATACAATACATGGCTGTCAATGTTAACTGTAACTGCTGTGGTGGAGGAATGCGCAGAAAGTAACTGACCTTGTTGTTTTCTCAGTTTGAACAGTCACTTTGGCTTTACAGGTCTAGTGTGTATTTGTTGGATTACTGTGCTTTGTATGAAGCAACTTGTAATATTTTAATACATGGTTACTGCTTCCATGAAACAAAACTGAAATACAACACACAGTTGTCATTTGTAGCTGTATCTGCTAGGGCAAGATCTATCTGTAGAGAGTGGTTTACCTTTAAAGCCTCGAATCACATTTGTGCGAGTGGTCATATCCTCGCATCATAAAAACGAAACTGGAAAAAGCGACAGTTTCTAATGTTCGAAAAGCAGAAAATCGAACAGCTGATTCGCTGTTTTTCGAACATGAATGTCGACAACAAAAGTATATGCCGTGTAATGCAGGGGGGCAAGCCCCCTTGCACCCCCCACACCCCTTTTCTTTATTATTCTAACTCCAAGATCGCACTACAGCGGGGAATGGAACCATTTCCAACTCTCCACTATAGTGCGCTCTGCCCCTAAATGTTGAATGTGCAATGAGCGACTCTCACTGTGCATTCGCTCATTGTACATTCGAACCGTCTTCCGTTCGAAGTTTTCAGAACTTCAAAACTGTCTTTCAAACATTTGCAATACGTACATGTAAAGGTAAACCGTAGAGACTATCTGACCCCCTCTTGCTGTAGTCTCCTTTTAAACAGTCACTGTCTAGTTTTGTGGGACTAGTGTGTCTGCAGGATTATTGTAATTTATATGAAACCACTTGAAATACTTTAATGTGTAGCTACTGTTTCCACAGAACAATCCTGAAATACAATACACAGCTGTTGTTTTTAGCTATAATTACTGGGTGGTGAGAGCTTTTTATAGAAGGTAACACCTTCTTGGTTTCTTAATTTAAACCGTCACTATCCGGCTCTGCAAAACTACTGCATTTGTAGGATTAATATCATTTATATGAGGCTACTGTTTTCATGGAAATCTACAAAGCTGAAGTACAATAAATCGCTATAATTTTTATTTTGTCTGAGGTAAAATCAGAAGTGGCTATAACTACTTAGTGGGGTTAGGAGCTGTCTGTTGAAAGTAACTGACCTTGTCTTTTCATTTAAACAGTCACTTTGGCTTTCAGGACTAGTTAACAGTTGTGTGAAGTAATGACTACTTAACTGGACATTTGAGATAATGCACAAAGTAGCTATTAGTGCTGTGTCTGTCTGCAGAGGAAAGGACTTGCTGCCTGCTAATTATTCTGGATGTGCAGGACTAATGTGAAACCTGTAAAACAACTTGAAATACTTTAATGTGTGACATCTTTGTGAAGCAAAGGTGAATTACATTACTTTGCCATCCTTTTTTATCACAATCACAATTGTACACAGAAGTGGCTATAACTGCGTGGTAGGGTTGTATAAGTGAAAGTAATCTGTTGACATTTGCTCAGATTAAATTATTTTTCAAAAAGTAAGGCATAAACTGCATCACTGAACATTCAGACCTTCACAGTTTCTGTTGACATGGTGGCCCCCACACTCAGACTGTATAAGTGAATTTGTAGCTGCGGTGGTGGTGCGGTAGCGTTGTTGCCTCACAGTAAGACGTTATCCTGTTCGATTCTCAGCTAAAGCATCTTCTGTGTGGAGACATGCTTGAATGGGCGTACCTTCATTGAAGGTTGTGCATCAGGGCTGGCAACTTGGTATGTAAAAATCTACTGCCAATCATTAGTGGACCGGAGTTCCTCTGTGGCGACCCCTAACCGGGAAAAAGCGAAAGATACAACAACTTAGTAGTGTACTCTGTTCTGAACACTGCCTTAGTCTAAAGCTGCCCCTTCTCAGAGGGGTACACAGGAGGTCAATGTAGTTTGCTTGGGGAGATGAGATGACTCATTATTTCTTTTTATGTTTCCTCCCAAACCTCAGAGAAGTGCACCAATCACGTTAGCTTGTGTTGGCCTGGTGACAGTAATGTCATTATTTCTTTAACTTTTCTCGTGAACTTTAGAGAGTGCATACAGAGGATCACTATAGCTTTTATAGGAGCAGTGTACTGTCTATGACTAACAAGTTGGGTCATTACTATGATCATTTTGTTTTTACTTTCCTCAAAAACCAAACCTCAAATGTATATACAGATGGCTGTCTTTTGTGAGAGTGCAAGGAGGCATGCGGTTTATATATATCTGACAGCAACAGACTGAAATATGTTGTTCTGTTTGTTTTTTTCCCAGTTTTGTCCCAAGCTGACATCCGAGAGGTCTGTCATTTGGGGTAGGGGTAAGGAGGCAAGATGTGTATATGTATGACAGCCGCAACTTTGAGTATATGACTTACAGCCATTTATGCCTTCCCTTTCATTCCTAACACCAGAGGGGGATACACAGAGGATGACTTTCTATTTGAGTGAGTAGACAGGCAAGTACTATTCCTAGATAAGATTTATGTAGCTTCACAAAATGTTGTCTTCTCAGTTTATTGTGAACTGCTATTTTTGTTAGTTTTGAGCATTAAATCTTGAAAAAAAAACAAGACTGAATTTCTTTCCTTATGACTTTTGTTCAGGTCATCGTTGGATCAAAAGGTTGGCAAAAAGCTCTAACTTGCATCTTAGAGCATCTATAACTCTCATGGCTTCTGGCAGGCTAGCAACCCTCAGACCCTCGGCTTAATGCAGTAATTTCCTTTAAGTGTAACCTTGGTCATTTAGGGTCTGTTGAAAGATGCAGGAACAAAGTTTAAAAAAAAAACATTGAAGTTATTTCACTAATCATGATTTTGCTCAAGCTATCATTGGATTAAATGGTAAGACAAAAGCTCTGAAATTCCCCTCAGAGAATTTAGAACAGCATGGTTTCTGGTGGACTAGCGACCCCCCAGACACCTGGCTTAATACACTTACCTTCAGCATCTGGAACCTCCATAGCTTTTTTGAGCAGAGCAGCCCTGGTCACACTGGATGTGTTGAAAGGATGAAGGAAAAAGCAAAGCTGAAGAGTAGCACTGAATTTCATTCCTTAATCAATATTATTGTGCAGACAGACATCATTGGATGAACAGGTTGTTAAAAAAAACTCTGAAATCTGACTCAGACGATCTAGGACCCCATGGCTTCTGGTAGCCCCAGATCCCAGACTTAATTCAATTATTTCCTTCAGAGATGGCAGAGTAAAGTCCTGCCTAGTTAGGATGTGATGAGTGAGTGAATAAATGAATGTATGAATGCAAGAAAAAGAAAAAATGAAAGAGTAAGACAAACTGAGAAAAAGGAGAAAAAAATTAATATGGGCAGTGTAAGTAGAACAGGATGGGGGGCATAGAGGTACAAGGTGATGTGTGTAGAGAGGGGCAGTATGGAGAACCCTTCATCTAAGTTAACAATTCAGCCAAGATCTGTCCTACTTGTACGTATGTTCAAAGAATGGTAGGGCTACAGTTAAAACCTTTTGATGGCTGCCAGGATAATGACCATACCTTAGTGAATGCTGTTATCCCATAAAGTGGAAGAAGCAGAAGTGTTTGTGACCACTGCTATGGTTTTATAGTTGTCAGGTGCAAATGTGAAAAACTACATAAAAATGTGTTTCTGAAGAACATGATTAAGCTGTAGGTTATTTCCTGTATCAAACTTTTAAAGCAGAAGCAGTGTTAAACATTGGTGACATACAGTAGATATAAAACGTTTGCACACCCCTGTTAAAATGCCAGGTTTTTGTGATATAAAAAAAAATGAGACCACAATAAATCATTTCAAAACTTTTCCTACCTTTAATGTTACCTATAACCTGTACATTTCAGTTGAAAAACAAACAAATCTGTTAGGGAAAAAAATATAAAAAATAAAAAACTGGTTGCATAAGTGTTCACACCCTTAAACTAATACTTTGTTGAAGCATCTTTTGATTTAATTATAGCATTCAGTCTTCTTGGGTACACACCTGCCATCAATTAAAGAGACTCTGATTAACACCAAATAAAGTTCCGCTGTCCTGGTAGGTTTTTCCTGACATTTACTCATTTGCATGCTACAGCAAAAGCCATGGTTCGCAGAGAGCTTGCAAAGCATCAAAGGGATCTCATTGCTGAAAGGTATCGGTCAGGAGAAGGGTACAAAAAAATTTCCACAGCATTGGATATACCATGTAACACAGTGAAGACAGTTATCAAAAAGTGGAGAAAATTTGGGACAACTGTGATGCTGCAAATAACTGGATGTCTCTCCAAAATTTATGAAAAGACAGGTCAGGGAGGCTGCCAAGAGACTTACAGCAACACTAAAGGAGCTGCAGGAATTTCTTGCAAGTACTGGTTGTGCACTACATGTGACAACAATCTCTCATGTTCTTCATATGTTTGGACTATGGGGTAGGGTTGCAAGATGGAAGCCTTTTCTTACACAGAAAAGCATCCAGGTCCAGCTAAAATGTATTTGCAAAACAATACATCAAGTCTCCCAAAAGCATGTGGGAAAATGTGTTATGGTCTGATGAGACCAAGGTTGAACTTTTTGGCCACAATTCCAAAAGGCAAAGTGTTGTTTATGTGCTAAACATACATCATCAAAAGAACACCATCCCCATGGTGAAGCATGGTGGTGGCAGTATCATGCTTTGGGGTTGCTTTTCTTCAGCTGGAACTGGGGCTTTAGTCAAGGTGATGGGAATTATGAACAGTTCCAAATACCAGTCACTTTTGGCCCAAAACCTTCAGGCGTCTGCTAGAAAGCTGAAGATGAAGAGGAATTTCACCTTTCAACACAGCAGTGACCCCAAGCATACATCCAAATCAACAAAAGAATGGCTTCATCAGAAGAAAATTAAAGTTTTGGAATGGCTCAGCCAGAGCCCAGACCTAAATCCAATAGAAAATCTGTGGGGTGACCTGAAGAGAGCTGTAGACAATAGATATCCATGCAATCTGACAGATGTGGAGCACATTTGCAAGCAAGAGTGGACAAATATTGGCAAGTCAAGATGTGCCATGCTGATAGACTCCTACCCAAGAAGACTGAATGCTGTAATTAAATCAAAAGGTGCTTCAACAAAGTATTAGTTTAAGGGTGTGCACACTTATGTAACCAGCTTATTGAACGCTTTTTAGTTTTTATATTTTTTTTCCCCTAACAGATTTGTTTTTCAATTGAATTGTACAGGTTACAAGTTACATTAAAGGTGGGAAAAGTTTTGAAATGATTTATTATGGTCTCATTTTTTATATCACAAAAAACTGGTATTTTAACAGGGGTGTGTAAACTTTTTATATCCACTGTATCAGTCTGCTAATTGATTAAATATGATATGCTCTTCATTAATATGATCTATAGTCATAATATGCCAGTCTGTATTTCCATTTTCCTGACTTTATATCATATAATAACTGACTTGTTTATTAATACATTCTTCACTTGTAGGTGAAAGAAATGGAAGAGATTATTCGAAGGAGGCATCCAAATTCCTTGCCTGCCTTGATATATGCAGCTGCATCTGTTCCAGTCACAGAGGGAGAGGTCAGCAACAAGCCTTCTTCAGTCACTTTCTTGGAAAAAAGGGTAAAAAAGTTAGAATCTGAGTTGGAAGGCAAAGATGAAGAAGCAAAGAAAGGTCTGCGAGCACTAGAACAGCAGTACCAAAAAGTAAAGGTAAAGTCAATTGTTATTTTTTATGCTGAGTTACTGCATGGTATGATATGCCATCTCTGATTCTGCATGAATTTCTATGGATAAGAGAAAGATTTTCATCATAAGCATCACCTTAAAATGGAAAATAGCCCAAGTTGGTGTATGCCCTATTAGTTTAACTTCCAGAGCTTATGCAGCTGTCCCAATTAACTGAGCTCCATCTCCACCCCATGCATCAGTCCAGCATACAGTTTTAAAGGAGGAGCTTTTCATGCCACAATTTTTGAGGCAGAAGCAATCACTCATCAGTCCATTTTGTCAGTTAGGTCCATTCTAGCAACTTACAGAAACAATTATCATCCAGTTTTTAAACTTAACTTTGCCTTTGATCATTAACTATCAAATGCTGACTCTTCTTAGTTGATTTGACATTTGAAGGCTGCATTTTTTTTCTTTAACTGGACTTTCAGAATTCTCTGAGGTCCATCACAACCTGCAGAAAGCTTTTCTTATGTGTGTATGCTGAAGGCTGGTTGTATCAAGAGATTTTCATTTATAGTGCATCTTTTGTCTAAGAGTAGGACATCAGCTGATATCTTGTGAGGACTGTGTTACATTTAGTAAGTAGTCCCTTGGTCCAACTCCCCGAACATGCATCACAGGTACAGTGGACAGGGAGTTGTGAGAGCTTAGAAACCCTCCAGTCTAAACGTTAGCCAATGAGTAAAAGGGTTACCTCGCAGACAAAGTTGATTTTAATGAATGCATATTTAAATATGTTAATTGTGGTATGAATTCACTTGCCTGACGAAGTCTTATGGTGAAAGTCTAAGTACTAGTGTCGTTTGAGTAATAAAGTTTTATTGGTTTTTATCTGCATCTTGGTGCTGGTGTTACCATTTTTGCTTTTACCTATGGATGTTTGCCCTAGTGAAGCTCTGTCTTGTGAGCCCCTTGGTCCCATGTGCTACTGGTATGAGTCCTCAACTTTCTAGATTCTTTTAGAGGTATGTGATAAGACGGAAATATTTCTAGTGGTACACAGGCCTCAGAAAGAGGTGGAAGGAATTTCTGCTTGTTAGTATCCTGATTAGTTTTGATTTAAGCACTTGGGTTACAAACCAGTTATTTTACATTATGAAAGTTTGTGGTCTACACTCCTGTGGGAGAAGAGGGGTAGCCTTTACCCTTCTGAATTGCTGGTGAAGGCTTATTGTGCCTGTTAAATTTTAAGTGTCTTTGTTCTGGTCTGTGGTCTGCAATATTGTGGCATTACTGTCTAGACAGATTTTTTTTAACTACTAGAACATCTACTTTGGTCATAGCTGAGTATTGCTCATCGAGTTGCTTGTCGTATTGACTTGTTCAGTATTTATGTTTTCCTCACTCCTCCTTAGTAGATCATTGGCCATGGATATGCACTTCCCAACTCTGTGTGTTTGGCCAGTCTGGTTGAGATGGATATTCTGAGGCATTGTAGCATTTCATTATGTACACTGACAACCCACTTATTGTTAATAAAAAAGATAGTGTATGTGAGAGGTGTAAATATACTTTAACGCTGCAGATAAAACTCTGTCATACAGCCAAAACTAATCCTATAGAGGTTGTCAGTGACACTTGCACCAAGCTTACTGCACAGGGTAAAGACCCCACACATAAAACCACTTATACTGAGGCACTTACAGGTAACCTTCCCAAAACACCAACTTCTCCTCAACAGTACAGTCAAAGAAGGGGTCCTCATCCATCACATAAACACTCCAATTAACAACCCCCCCAGCTACACATAGTAACAGTGTATCCAGTTCCTCCACTGCTAAGCCCTTAAGGCAAACCAGCACACAACCAATTTCCTGGTCATTGGTGATTCTATAGTGAGGCACACCAATGTCTTCCTCACCAGACTAAGTAAGGAGCTAGTCACGGTTAGCTGGCTTTCAGGGGCTGGATCCATCAAATCACACAGACACCCAGGTCATTGAACCACAGGTGTCAGTATGACTGCGTTTTAGTCCATCTTGATGTTAATGACCCAAGACATACCTCCTTTGACTGTATGAAGCGAGACATGGTCAAGCTCGTTGATTATCCATCTCAGGCAGGTATGAGCCTAGCACTGAGCTGCATACTATCTTCTCCAAGGATGATGCCATATTACCAACAGAAAATGATTGATTTTAACAATTGGCTTAGTTTCTGGTGTCAATCCAGAGGGGTATTTGACAACCTGGGAGGACATGGTTGAGAGACCATGCTGTTTTACCAGTGATGGTCTGCACTTATCCCTTCTAGACTTTCAGATATTGGCAAAAACCTTTTCAACCCCCATAGTGCCTTTTTTAGGAAATGCCAAACTGATAAACCTACCAGCTTAACTGTGAACTGATGAAAGAATATCTAAAGGTGGTACTGCTCAATGCTAGTAGTCTTAACTAGAAACTCCACTCCCTGCAAGCCTTCCTCTCCCTGGAGAGTGTAGATATCTGTGTAGTAATGGAGACATGGTTTAAAGTCATTGAGAGTACTCCAGCAATCAAGATTATTATGTGTTTCTCGCCTTTAGATCAGCTACTGCATAGGAGGGAACTAAAGGTGGAGAAGTGTCAGTCTATATTAAGACTAATCTCACATCCAAACTAGTTAAAGTATATGACCCACTGGAACTCATACATGTGCAAATCACCATAAACAGGGTGCTATACCACATCCTTGCAACATATAGGTTCCCTCCATGTCCCAGGAAACTCATACTACCTATTTCAGTGTACTAGAGTCCATCACCGTTCAACCCAGCATGATATTCATGGGGGATCTCAACTACTTCTCTATAGATTGGGGATCCTACACCACATCTAATTCACAATCCCAGCGATTCCTAGACTTTGTTAATACCAACATCCTGGGACATTTGGTTGATTCTCCTACAAGGGGTGCAAACATCCTTGACCTTGTACTCACGAACATGGGAGTCCACTGCTCCTCACTCAATGTAATTTCTTCATTTTTCAGGTCTGACCATAAGGCAGTATTACTTGAAATAATAATTAACTCTGGGGATCCAGCAAAACCAAAAACTTTTAGGAACTATTCCAAGGTTAACCAGTCTCTACTAAGCAACACCTTGGCTAAATTCCAACCACTCCCAAATCCAGTGAACACCATAGAATGCACTCAGCTATTTACAAAATCTCTGTACAGCCATATTGATAGCTGTATAGAGCATGCTGTGCCCACTTATGTTAAGAATAAGGCAAACTCAAAAAACAAGAAACCCTGGTGGAATCACACTATCAATCCGTTATGCAAAAGAAAAAAAACGTGGCCAAGGGTAGGAGGAACAAAGCCATAGATATTAAAAGGACTCTGACCGATCTAAACAGGCAGCTAAGAGACTTAATACTTCAAAGGCTAAATTTGAAGAAAAAAAATAGCTATTCAGGCAAAGGACATGCACAAAGCTTTCTACAGCTATGTCCGTAACCTCAGAGGAAATACGCAACAATGCATAGAACTTATTGTAAATGGCATCACCCACACTGATCTGGAGACCATTACCTACCTTTTGGCAGACCGGTTCAGCTTAAATACCCCCCCCCCCGATAATCCAAAGGAAATACCATATAACATGATCCCCCAACCGTTGCTAGAGAACAGGCCATTAAGGAACATCCCAATGCCAAAAACACTGTATCGATGGACCCGGATAACATCCTGGGATGCTTAATAAATAGCATGAAACATAACCTCTGTGATCCACTTGAATCACTTTTCAACTGGAGCCTTCAGTTAGGTTTTGTGCCCAAAGAATGGAAGATGGTTAGAGTCATTCTTTTGCACAAAGCAGGTTCAATCACTGATCCAGGTAACTACAGACCCATAAGTCTTACTAGTCTTATATGTAAGGCCATGGAAAGAATCATCATGGACATGATAAATGATGATATAGGTAATCTGCAGATGGTGGACCCATCACAGTTTGGCTTTGTTAAAGGAAGGTCATGCCTATTAAATCTGGTGGACTTTTTTGAGAGGGTCACCAAAGCATTGGATGAAGGTAAAACTGTGCACACAGCTTAACTCAACCTGGCCAAGGCATTTGATACAATACCCCACTAAGACATTGTAGACAAACTCACTAATTTATGTATAAACCCTTTTATCACCCACTGGATAGCCAACTGGCTCACTGACAGGTCCCAAGAGGTCAAAATAGGTGAGCTACTTCCACGAAGAGGCCAGTCACTGGCTCAGTCCCCCAGGGCTTGCTACTGGATCCACTCTTTTTTGGCATCAATTTCTCTGAAATGGTAGTAAATGCTGAAGGTTTATGGCTGACTAAGTTTGCAGATAATTGCAAGCTGGGGATTATCGTCAACTCCAGTGCAGACAGTAGCATTCTTCAAGAAGGTCCATCTCTGACTAATAAATGGTGCCAAAGCCATGGTCTTAAACTCAATGCTAAGAAATGCATCATCTTACCCTTGGGGAAATCAAGCATCTTGGCTAATTTCTATGTTGATTGGTCAGGGATCTGGGTATGCACTTAGACAGCAACCTTATCTTTGACTACCATGTAGCCATAGTGGTGAGGAAATCTTTTTATGTTGCACAACTTATAAGTAAGGGCATGGCATCTATGTCCAAAGAGGTCATTATCCCACATAACTCCACCCTTAGCAGACCAGTCATAGAGTAAAGTACTCCCTTTGGTATGTACCTGACCAGACTTGTACAGCAACTAGGGCAACCTCAAAGGTTCCTTACATAAAGAATACAAGGCATAACAAACCTGCCTTTGCAGAGTGCCTTAAAACCCTTTCCCTCTATTCAGTCCCCTATAGATTGCTGAGGGGTGATCTGTGCCTGGCTTTCAAGGCATCCACAAACCCCACATTTATGAATCTCTTACATATTTGTCAGTCAGAGAGTATTAGAAATACAAGATAGGGACTTGAATTTTGTCTGTAACATAAACAGAACATTCTGGCGAGACAGATGCGTGTCCCAGAGACTGCCCTTCCTGTGGAACAGGCTTCCCATCCATGTGAAGCTGAATTTGTCTGTTATCCACTTTGAGGGCAACCTAAACAAGTTGGTTGGGAATAGGAAATTTATACCCGGCCTGACAGCTGTGTCCCTCAGGGACATAGGTAGCTTATAAATGTCTGGCCCTCAATTTGGATGCAGGGCATCATTATTCTTTTGGGGAAATGTTGGATAGGCTTAGAAAGGCCCCTTGGGTCATTAGTCTAGTAACATATGAATCTATGAATAAAATGTTGGTCTTCCTCTCCAGAATTGTATTGTGTAAAGTATCAAATATTCCATTGATTTTAAACGATAATGAACAAGAACAGGCCATTTTCGATAAACTTTGTGAACTCGTAAAATAGAGAAGTTGCCTTCCATCAGTAAGGTAGACCTATTACAGGAAGACTGGCTACCTTATCCCTAGCCAGAACCTCTTCAGTTTCACATTAATCAGTAATACACAAACAAACTAGACCAATAATATAGCAGTAATGTATTTTAAATATAACATAATATTGCAAATGTAAAATTATTTGAAGCTTGTGCACTCTGAGTACTACAGCCATAAATATACAACTGGATCTGCACTACAGATAGTTAAATTTAACAGTATAAGGGCATAATGCATGCATAATAATTTACATAAAAAATAAACTCCAACTGTCATAATAACTGTTAGAAGACCAGTCATTCATGTCGCTTGAGAACAATATAGTGGCAGTTTCAAGAAGGGTTTCTTAAATGTAATAACAGAAAAAATCGTAGAAATGTTGAGGTATAGTAGACAAACTGTGCCAAACCTCTTGCAATTCACAAATCATTAAAGCTACTGAATTGGATGATGTTCCTAGGACAGTGAAGCCAAGCTATACGAGTCAAATACATCCCACAGTAGTAAATAGTGTTGATAAAGTAATTATAGTATTTCGTCACTAGTGGTACTAGGGGATAAAACTCTGATTATGGCCCAGGTGACTTGATTTCATTTAGCAGCTTGTACACTTGATGGTGCAGGCTGGGAGGATGGGCATGCCCATCCTGGAGGGAGGTGGTCAGTTTCAGCAGGTGCAGGGTGCTGCTCCTGACCTGTTAACTGCCTGAGGGCAGGAACAGTGTCAAGAAGGTGAGGGACAGATCATGTACAATGTTGGTATGACCATGCAAAAATGTATACAAGGACTGATAAAGGGTTAGGTGGTCCCTTTTGGTGATTTAGGTGCCCACATCACTATCCAAGCAGAGAGGTTATGCCTTTCATACAAAAGATACACTCTGATTTCTAGAATACCGGTAAGATTACCAAACTCCACAATGTTTGCCTGGATGAAGACCCCAGATGGCTGTTACTCTAGGGGGTTTGAAGGCAACTCTTCACCACTATGGAGTGAAGGGGCTCAAGTTTGATATAGATGGTATGATGGCAGGAAGAGGAAGAAAAATCACACACAAAAAATATGCTCCCTGTGTGGTCCCACATCTACATGATAAAATAACAGCCAGGCAAAAACAGTAAAAAAAAAAAAAATACCAGTGCTCTGTGCCATTGTTCATATCAGAATACTTCAAATATTAACATTTTTAGAGCGTGGAACACGTACTGAAGAGTCGCACTTAATACAGAATCCAGGTGTGTTAAAGAAACAAGAAGAGCTGAAAGCAGTGAAAAAAAAAATAAAAGTAGAAAACGGGAAGTTGTGCAACATTTGGAAAGCTAAAGTATGTAAAAAAGTCTCAGGAACAGACCACCATGTGTGGGACACAACTGAGGAATCTCAGATAATGGAGGAGCAACTAAGTTTGCTGAAGAAACACCAAACTAGAAATGGCATAATCCAGTTGTATGCTGGAAAAAGCAAAGAAGCACCCAAAGAACATCATCATCTCCTAGCACCGGCAAAATACACCATGGGATGTAGCAGCAGGGCCACCAGAAAAATGCCAGAAGCTGGCATCTTATTTTACATTATGACAACTATAATTATATTGCAGCAGATAAACTACACACCGCAAACAGCACACAAACAAATGGTTTCACCAACATAATTTGACACCAGCCTTAAACATCACTATGTGGAACCCTCACTTCTCTCACAACAAACAACAATAAAAACTTTTAGTGCTCAGCGTCCAAGAGAAGAAAATCACATGTAATCTGAACTGAGTCTGTCCTTGGCAGCCACACACCACTTTCTATGACCTGAAAAGAGATTAATTTGTCAGCCATGTAACTCTCATTGTCAGGGGGTGCCCCTTTTTCCTAAACTGAGAAGGGAGTCACCCCATCCTATTATTTGGATTCTAAGCTAGAAAGGGAGGATTTAGCTTATCCTTCCTAGATCCCTTCTGTAGGCAACACTTGTAATGATAAGGCAACTATTTATTCTGGCTCCCCTCATGAAAATGTCATTTGGCAACAAGTTAAAACTCATGTGTGAGTCCTTCAGGTAGGGCTCAAAAAAAAAAAAAGATATACATACTGCATATGGATAAACCTATACCTCTGGCAGAATTTCCATTCTACCAGGCATTCAGTGATACCCTTAAGTTGGCATCCCTAAGCTCTGATTCTCAACCACCTTCTCCCAAACTGCCTTACAGGATGCAAAGGGCTTTATAAATACCTTTACAAAAACTTGATCTCCAAACTAGCAATAGTTTCCTTGGAGGCTGTGTGAAAAATAAGTTGGCACCACACCCACAAATGACGAGGAGAGCAGACGCATGGATCATTTTGGGAATAAACTTCTACCTCTCCTGCATTGGCATTTAATGCTATCTGTTGCCAACTGCACGTTATTAAATACAAAGGTAAATCCTGGAGCAGATTGAGGAATATAATCTCCAAAATTCAGATGAAGCTTAGAAGCATTCCTCTCAAATGTTTAGATTTTCACAAAATGTCAAGATTTTTGTATCATATTTTTGATCTTGTTACTCATTAAATTTGTGGTTTTCCAACAAAACATTGAGCAGTGAAGTTATTAAATAATGACAGACATTTGATTTTCAGATTTCTTCTCTTTCGAAAATGCATACTAATGCAAAACCTGTTATTCTTCCAATTGTGTAAGTTTATTAGAGTGATTTTTAAAGTATGTGACTAATTTGGACTATTGCCCCCCCCCCCCCCCCCCACATTATTTTTGGCTTTGTTCAAAACTGTTGCACTAGGTGGTTGAAAGGTATGCCTAGGAGGAGGAAGTATGAAAGTTGATCCGGACTGTTTTTAATGTGGGTACTTTGGTATTAAATGTAGATATAACATTGTTGATGTCTGGAAGCAAGTGCAGGGACCAAAATCTGAAGGCATGCTTGGCTCATATTGCATCCTTTGCATGAAATCATTAAATAAGAGCTTGAAGAGTTGCCATTTGATAAGGAACTCTATTTAGCCCTCCTGTACAAGAAATGTTTTTAAAAAATTAAAAGGCAAAACAGTGGTACTGGTAAAACAGCTGTTCACCCAGCTGTTCCAAGAAAGAGCTGGAACTGTCTAACCAAGCAGGAACTTTTTTACAGAAACTGAGGGCAGAACAATTCAGGCAGAAGAAGACACTTGAGAAAAAAGCAGGCTTGAAACATTGTTATAGACCAGGGAAGTCCCCTTCTCCTTATAAGGAATCTTCGAACTTCAAGATGGTACCAGACATATTTCCTGCACTCTCCTCCTTTATATCATGTCGTCTTCTCCCTCCCTTCTTCACACCTCTCGTGTGAGTAGGCTGTCAGAAAACTGTAGGAACTGGTTCAGCCTGATGTCCTGCAGATAAGTAAGGGATTTTATTTATGCAGATTAAAGACAGCAAATCAGAGAAATTCCACCTTTAAGGACATTCTTCCAGTCTCCAAGGCCAATCCTGCCTACCACTGGAAGTACTTGCATAGCTGTTTGCCTTTGAAACAGTGGAGAAAAATCCTCGGAAGGGATCAATGTAGGGATTTAATTCCAGACTGTCACTGGCCCAGAAAAGGGTTGACCTTTGACACCTCCCCTTGATTTTCCAGACTAAAGAAATTTGTTACTGCTATTGAAGGCCTACCTAACCACATTCAAAAATATCCAGTCAGTTTCTGAGGTTCAGAGTTAGATAAAAAAAATTGCTTCCAGTTTATATCTGCCATATCTGACCTCTCCATAATTTGGGTATTCACAAAGTGTTTGGCATGTATTTTCACATTTCTGAGGACTCTAGAAATGCATTTCTATACATACGTGTATGACCTCCTGCTCCAGTCCCTACATATAGAAGTAATGAGCTGAGCTTTGACCATGGATTGTCTACCCAAATTTGACCATGCCTGTGGATTTTCTACCCAAACTGGATTGTCTCTAAACCCTCCAAAATCAAGCCTAGTACCAGAGAAATCAGTAGATTTTCTACAGGTTCTCCTGAGCACAGAGAAGGGACATCTTTATCTCCTTCCAAAAAGGACTCTTCAGCAAACACTTTCCATTGCTGACCTGACCCTGCAATCTCATGTGATGGCTGGGGAACAACATACCAGTATCAGCTTTGACACTGCTTTTAGCTAGATTGCATTTTGAAATCATCTAGTGGTACCTTTGGAATCTCTGGCAGAAACGTTGCCACCTATAAATCAGATGATTCCATTCATGCTAGCAATCATGAAGGAGTTTGCCTACTGGGCACAACAGATGAAGGTCAACCAAGACCTGCATATGTTGGTGCCATGATGGGATCAGACCCATAATAGAGCCAACCCTGACCGTGCCTGTGGGTGCAGCTGGCATAGCCAAAAATTCAAGGAATCTGAAACGGGACAAAGTAGAGCAAGCTATCAGTGCCAAGGAAGTGATGCTGCTTCTCTTAGCCATGAAAGCTTTAAAATCAACACTGATGCCAGGGACCTTGAGGACTGTCACAAACAACATCATCATGATGTGGTACTTAAACCAGTAGGGAACACATATTTATACCAGCTGTGCAGAATGACATTTTTTTCTAGGCTACCCCCTGTCTAGCTGCTAGACATCAAGCCTCCTACTTTGAGACTTGAGCTTAATTGTTTCTCCCTTAGAAACCCGAGGGTGAGAGAGATCCCGCGGGGCCAACATCCAGGTAAACTTTGTGGAGTTAGATGCTGTCACAGTCATCCTGGTTTTGATATAGAATTTTATATGAAAGGTCTTAACCCTTCCACTTGGATGAATACATGGACACCTACATCACTGTAGAGACTGCTTATACCCCTTCATTAGTTTGCATCATGCTGTTACATGAGAAGCTGTCAAGGTCTACAGCCAGTGGCTTTAGTGTCATGTCCATATTCTCTATGCTCTGTCTTTTGCCTGTATGACTCTGTCTCGGCCTTCCAGAAGGGATTGTGTCGGGGAGAGGTGACTAAGACCATCTGGGACCCACCTCTCTTCCCCCCTGAATGGGTACACACACATCCTGTCCTGCTCTGTCAAGCTCTTGAACCATTATTTGAACTTAGGTCACATGAGTCGTAGTTAAGACTTCATCACTGTACACCACCTGTTTTGCTCAAATTAACTTTTTTGATATGGGAGCTAGCAGCACAGGTGGACCCAAATCTCTTTTTCAGACCACAGCATGATGGCAGACAAGCTGAGCAGATCCAGCATCAGTAGTTACAAATAGAAGCTGGATTACAATGTGTGCCAGCCCATTTTAGCAGGTGGTGCCTTCATGGTGCCAAGACTTTTCAGCTGTAAACATTTTTTTCAGATTCCCATGCTTGAAAGCCTGGGTTTTAAATGCTTCTGAAATTCTTTGGCATAGAGTTGTGTTTTATGTATTCCCACTATTATTGTTATTGCCAAGTGTTCTCCAGAAATGACATCTGATGGAGACAGTTATACAGGTCCAGGCAAGCATAGTCTTCCTACTAATTCAGATGGGCAGAAAGAGTCATTTTACTCCCTGCAGCATTCACCCTACACACCTAAGATGAGGAGGCTCTGATTCCCCTAGACCTAACGAATATGAAGCTTACCATGTGGATTCTGAGTCTGATACCCCTCAAGGATCGTCCGTCTGTAAGAGGAAGGGGCAGAATACCAAGCACTAGGAAGTCATAATTGGTTAAATGTAAGGGATTCTTTTTGTGGTGCCTATTTAAAGGCATTGTCCCCAAAGAGTCTAGTAAATCATGAGTTGTACAGTATTTGACAATATGACTGGCATGGATTATGTTTTATACTTCTTCCAAAGTGTATTTTTTGACCACTGCAATATGCTTCCCCTCGGACTATCAGTTGACCTACCATTCCATAATAAAAACATTTCTAAAGAGAGTGTTGTATCTCAAACCTTCAAGGAGACCACTGTCCCTCTTCATGAGACTTTGACTTTGTCACTGAAAACTAACCCTAGTGCTTTTTTAGAGAAGTGGTTCAACAACATTGAAATTCTATACTATAAAACACTGTTCTTAGTGGTCATAATATCAGCCAGCAATGCATCAGAAATGCAAACTGGTACAAGACTTACAAGGTTTCCATTAGGATTGGTAAGCCTTAGGACTAACCCATCATTTATACCACAAGTAGAATATTAGCTGGCCTTTGTCTGGGCAGTCCAACATTCTATCCTTTTCCGAACTCTCAGAATAAAGTGGAAAGAACGTTACACTTGTAGAGGCAGTTCAGATGTTACATTGCTAGTAACAAGGGGTGAGGAAAATGGACGAGTTGTTTTCTCCTCCATGGCTGGCAAGTGCATTAAGCAAGTCTCCAAACAAAAGCTTTTTAAGTGTCTTGCTAGCTGTATTGCCTTCTGTTATAATTCCATCAAGAAACCCCTGGTGGCAGTGGTCATACCCCACTTCACTTAAGCAGTGTCCACAGCAATATACTTCAAGATAGTATCTGCCTAAAGCATTTTTGAGGCAGTTACTTGGGAATGTATGTATACCTTCTCAAAATAATATAAGCTGGATATGCAGTCTGGAAGTAGGGCATGCTTTCCTTCTGCCATTCTGCAGGGCATGTTATGACCTCCTGTGGGTTATCCAAAGTACTGCTTTGGTGCTATGCTAGTGGATAAGTACTTGTATTGCAGCACTGATTCCTGTGAGGAACATAATGATATTGTTTGAATAACTTACTATAATAGTAAATATTAGAGTAGTGGGTAGTAAAGTTCCTTCCCTCTGAGTTCATAGTTGTGCTGCCCACTCCCCATTGAGGTCATAAGGGTATAGGTCTTAAAGCTTGCTTAACATCCAGATGGATCTCAGTAATTGTTCTAATTTAAAACATATGTGCTTGGTCAGTACTGCCTAAATGCTACAAGTTAAGATACTCCACCTCCTCCATTCTAGAAGCAGGAGTGACTAGATTTGCTGAAGCACAAATGTAGGGTTACGGTCTTCATGGGATTTGCAGACTAAGGCCTGGAAGCTACAGGCACTGCTAGCCAGGGCACACTTTTACATATATATATATATATATATATATATATATATATATATATATATCTATATATATATATCTATATATATATATACATATATATATATATATATATCTGCAGACTTGTACCTGGGGGAGATCTATGAAAACTCGAAGTCAGGCATGAAGGGCAGACGCCTGTCTTCAGCTATTTCTCACATATTTGGAATTTTACTGTGATGGTGATTCCTCTTGTGGCACATCTGCTTCTACTGTGAGTTATTGACACCATTGTACTAAGCTGTACATACGCAAAAAGTTTTTTTGTTACACATGTCACAGCAATCTAGAAGAAATGTCCTTAATATATTCTCAGGTGTGCATGTGCTACATTACTGCCACTTATTTCTGTCAAAGAGCACAGCTTTACAAGGCCCATTCAGTGATCAGCAGTATTCCTTTATGTTGGCTAGATACAGGCATATGGGGACAAACTATATTTGATATGGGCTACTTTATCCTGCATTTCTGAAAGGTAAACTAAAAAGTGGAAGGAAAATGTAGTACCTCACCTTATTTTGAGCCCGTGTATACTGACCTCTTTTAGGCTTCATTAGAGCAGGCATACTTTTATGCCCCTACTATATCATGCATAACAAGAGAGAAACTATCTACAAGTATTTAACTTTGTTCTGTAAACAGTATTGTTAAAGAATGTTGTTGTCCTTACAGAATGTGGATGCTAAGCACATCCTTTACTAAATATTAGATAAACAGCTTGTGTCCCATTACTTTTGGCTTTTTTGTTGAGTTCCATAAGAGTTGTCTGAGATATATAAAAAATATCTTTACTTCTGATGGCTGCCAATCCAGTTTGAAGTTTGCTGTGAAAATAACATATCCCTAAAACACATTTAAATGTACAGTTTAAGACATGTAGATTATGGTGCATTCAACTGATTTATCTTTGTGAGCCATGATCTGATGAGCCAGTTCTGTTGAATGGGCTCCAGCTGTCAACTTTTTCTTCTTTACGTGGGATGCAAGCCCCCACAACCCAAAATCCCCATGTGTCCGCTTAACTAATGCAACAAATTCCTTTTGGCAAACCTAGGTTTAGAACTGAAAGAGTGGGGCAGATGTTGGGAAGGGTAGCTTTCTTCAGTATTAAAGCAAATTGTTCTTGCGGTTTTACTAAGAAGGATGCTTTTTTATTGAGAAAAATCTTAGAAGAATGTCTTACTAACAGTATCATTGATACTGTATGCATACTAGGGGGAAGGACATCATGCTAAATTCATGATATCCAAAGATCTTTTGCATTTTAGAGCACTTTATATAAACTTTCAGGGTAAGTTATAAAAGTTGCACTGTGCAGCTAGCCTTTTTCATTAAACAATTCTTGTCTAATCATGGATTATTGAAAGGTAAGTTGATTAACCAAACAAATGCCACATAAAATTCCCTTAGGATTTTTTAGAAATTAGATCTACAAATTTCATGAGCTTTCAACTTTTGCTGCTGTTAAAATATTGTTAGAAATGATGAGGTCAATTACCTTTGTCTCCCTACTAAATTTTGACACAGCAGCTTCCTAGTGGAACGTCTGTCACCGTTATGATTGCAGATCCTTGGCCAGTATGTTTCCATTCCTGTGACTCCCTAGCATTGTACCATTTGCCCTATAAGTGCCTCATACCCATCTCCAAGTGTATGAATGCAAACAGGGATACTAGTAACTGATATGCATAATCAATAGGGATACACGTGCCACCCTCAGAAATGTTCCCTTGTGACAGATGGACTTCTCTGATCTTTGTTAGAAGAAGTTCGGTGTTTTCTGCTTCATTGTATATTTTTGATTGGTTGTATAAGTGTGTGGTTTCATAACATATGAGCTAATCATTATAACAATTTCATGATTCCCTACAACTTACTTTGTCTTCAGTTACAATTTACTTACTTGTATGTCTTAGTTTTATTGTATCAGTTGTATCTGTTAAAACTGAGACTGTCTTTCTGGAAAAAATCCATTTTCAAGTGAGGTTCTGGGGAGTGAGGCACCAGTGTATAACATGAACATGTATTTCTTCTTGAATTTGCTTATTTGTAGTTTTAAACATATGTGTGGGATCCATATCTTTTAGTTTTAAATATTTATGGATCTCTGTATTTTTGAAATAACCTCACAGGTCTGCTTCAAAGTTTTCAAGCTGAACCCGAAAATCAGTTTTCTATCTTTTTGCAGATATTTGTTACTAGGAAGCTATCTCTTAATGGTTTTCTTAGTCTTTTATTTCTCAGTACTCTTATTGATTCATGACTTTTTAATGGCTTTCAATGATGCCAGAAGTCATTATAACAGAGAACCAGACAGTGGAAAAGAAAACTGGGTCATTTGTGAGGTCTTACAGAATTTGTACAAGTTTTATTTACGCAATAAACTCATAATTAAATTGCAGTCAATAAAAGTTGACCTAACAATAATTAAATTGGTATTTAACTAGATGGCAAATAGCAAATGGCACATAAAGCTAAACAACAAAATAGGAGTAGCAAATATAGCAAAGATGGGGGTGCCATGGGGGTTATTAGGACCGTTGTAGATTTGTATATATACAGGCAATGTCATTCAAGTATGCAGATGACCTAAAAATTGCCTGAAGAATAACTTCAGAGACTTGTTAAACTGCAGAAAGCTGTGTCTGCACCATCAAAATAATTGAAGGTAATAGGAATTCTATTAATAGCAAGTAAAATTTCATATGGTAAAACAAAATGTATTTGGCAAACTGTCACTGGTATGTTCAAAGACCTAGGCATCATACTGGCCAGAAATTGTACTTGGTGGGCACCTAGACTGTCATTTTGAGATTTATAAAGTTGATAAACTCAAAGTTGTTCATAGGAGCATTAGTTCATAGTTTACTTGAATGTTCATGGTGTTCTTCATTAGATTATTGTTGAATTAGCCATAATATAAGATATATCCTGGCAAAGACTGGATGTCCTGCCAGTCTACAAAACTTTGGGCTCCTTCAGCACAGACTGTATGCCTGCCCTTTGCATGAGCGTATGCACAGGTATAAGAGGGATATGTGGACACATCAAAACTCAGAACTTTCTTGCCATAAGTACACTTATGCAGACTTGTCTTCAGCTTAGAAGCATAAGATCTGATGTTAATCTTCTTCCCAGTCATCAGTGATGGGTTCGGTTCCGAGCCCTTGGAACCGTGTCGGCCTAGTACCAGGCTCGTGTACACCAAACACTCTCAAGCTAAGCTGCTACCCACAATGCCCTTCTCCCTGTTACCTCAGATCTCGTTTGTAACGTAGCCATATAGCAGCATTTCACCGAGCTCTAAAGCTAAGTGTTCTATTTTATTGATAATTGTCGATTTTTTAACTTTTTTTCCTAATCTCACTCTTTTACCCTTATGTTCTCTAACTAGTTCTACCCATTGGGTATTTCTTATACCATCATTGGTACGCCCTTTCCTTACTCTTGTGGTATCGCTTGATACCATCGTTGGTATCTTCTTTCTATTTCTTCCTTCTTTTTTTTTAGGTACTAGAAGTGTGTGTATATGGAAATGTCTGACAAAAAAGGGACATTGGGGTTTAAACATTGCACCTCTTGCAATGGCAAATTCCCTAACAGCGACTCGCACGGCGACTGTGTTTATTGTCTGGGGGTTTCTCACCTCTGTTAAACCTCAGATTTGTCTAAGTTTTAGTCAGTGGACACTGAAAGAAAGGAAAAACAAACTGATTTTGAAAGGCCTTTTAGTTTCTCCTTTCTCAGAGGCCCTTTCTGTGTCGGAGGTCTCAACCCCCCCAGTGAAGGACAAGAAAACGTCCCCATTCGGATCCCTCTTAACTGGCTGGTGATAAGGCCAAGTCTCACAAACATAAGGCCCACAAATCTTCTACGGAGCATAAGATTGCTTCATCGGCTCCGACTACGACTACTGCTTCTGTTCAGAGCTCTGCTCCAAATGCCACTTTGACTGAAGTCATAGACATTACAGAATTTTCTACGTCGGCGCCACCTTTGGCACCAACTTCTATGGCACCGACCCTGCCATCCATGTTAGCTATGGCTCCGACCTTAACTTCCACATCAGCTATGACACCAATTTCGCCTTTTACCGCACCAAAAGCGGTTTCAACCCACACAATTCCTTTGGAAAATAACTTTGACTCAGAGTGCCTCCTCGACATGGAGTCCTTTTCTATGCCTCTGATCCCTTTACTACTTGTCTCCAAGTTAGAGACAACGGTGCCACTAGCACAAACACCACTAATCCGATACTCCCCTTCATTGGATCCGTTCCTAGGTTAGACATACAGCCCCTTTCTGGACTGACCCGACTCCCCTTCAGGAGTGTCCATGAGGTCCACCAGGAGTCTTTTCTAATTTGATGTGGTGTGCCTGTTGGATCAGCTGTTGACAGCCAGAGGGATAACAAATGTTCCCAAGACTCACCCCCCTTTCGGGTTTGGATCTATCGCTCCCAGGACTTCCATGTATACTTCTCCTTCGGATCTGTTGGGGTTTCGGTCTATTGCTTCCAGGACTCCCACATATACTCCTCCTTTGGATCCGTCGGTTCTGAGACCCATTGCTCCGATGTCATTTGTGGAAACCCATCCCTCGGCGGTGACAGTGACTCTCACTGAGGCTTCGAGGCCACCCCTTTGGGTTTTGGTTCCATCAAAACCATCCCTTCCTCAGACTCATGGTTGGGGGTGGCAGAATCCTCGATCCTGGGCACAGTTTAGAGTGTTTTATCGGTTCTTTCCTCAGATCCGGGGATAACATCTACCTCAATCTTGCTTTTGAGGTTCCATCCCTGGGAGCAGATCTGACGGAGCGGGGTGTGACCGCAGTTCCGAGGTTGTCCTACTCTTTTCCGGGCTCCCATTCCTCTTCGGGCAGGCCTGCTTTCCGGGTGATGGAAAGGGTCCTTGCTTGAGGAAGTGTTCCTCTGACGTCGGAATTTCACCCTGCTCCCTCTGAGCTACAGCTACCACAGGCCATCTCCCCATGACACCGAGAGCAGAAGCCTCAGGAAACCCCAGTTCGGGATACCCATCCTTCAGAGTCTTTGTCAGATGTCCCCACTGAAGAACCTCCTCGGAAGAAGGCATGTAAGCGGAAACACATTGACTCTCCTGAAGACTCTTTGACAGAGGATACGGACTACGATGATGGGGAGGGGTCTGCACGGTCACCCACTGATGATGTCTCCTCCGGAGACATCCTGGAAATATTGAAACAGAGGGGTGGCTGGAAGCCTTCTAACCCTTCCTCGTAGGAGTCCATCTTCCTGCAGGCTTTTCGCTTTCGGCCTTCTACCTCTTGGGTGACCCCACCTACCGACGAGTTAGTCCAGCTCATCATGCAGCATGTGTGGAAGAATCCTGACTCTGTTGAGGCCATTACCCAGAGACTAGATAATATTCTTTCCCCACCAGAGGAGCACCCCCACTGGTCCAGAGGTTTGCCCGTTGATGCTATGCTGGTGGTAGTGGCCACTAAAAAGGATCTAGTGGAAGAAAGTCCTACTGTCCACTCGCCCAACAGAGGGTTCCGGGCTGTGGACAGACTGGGGAAGCAAGTTTTTGCTTCAGCAACCTTTGCTGTCAGGTCCCTGAATTACTTGGCACATTTCACGAGACTCCAAAAAGATCTGATTACCGAACTTTCTGGAGCCCTCACAGGTCAAGTTTCTGACGGGCATGAGACAAGGTTGCCTCTCAACTTGCCACCCTTGAATCTATCTCCAACTCATCCATGAGGTTGCTCTCCCATGCAACTGAAGGGGCGGCTAGAGCTGCGGGTACAGGCATAGTCATGAGGCGTCATGCCTGGATGCACATCTTTGACCTTGCGAACTCCTTCAAGTCCTTCTTTTTGAACGCCCCAATTGAATCATCTTCTTTATTTGGTTCTAAAGTAAAGGACACACTGATCAGGTGCGAGCAGGATGGAAAGACTTTGTCTGCTGTTGGCCTACATTTTTCAAAGCCCCAACGTTCTTTTTTCAGGAACCAGAGGAGTGGGAATATATGGCACAAGAAATCTCAAGGTCCTTTCCGTAATGCACGTGGCGAGGATTCCCCTAGAGGCAGAAGGGTTTCCAATGGTGGAAGACACCCCTTTAGGGGTAGAGGGGGTCCCCAAAACTAAGACTCCAGGGATTCTTTCTCTGGGAGGTCTTAACAACACTCCTGAAGCGTTGTCTGATTGCTTTCCTCTGGAAACAATCGGGGCTCGTTTTTCTCTGCACCAAGCTGCCTGGCGCTGTATTACAAAAGATCGATGGGTGCAGAGAATAATCTCCAGAGGCTGCTACATCCCATCCAAAACCTACAAAGAACCTTCCTGATGTTCCATCCACTCAAAAGGAAGAAGTGGCTTCAGAGATAAGAAAGCTGTGTCAAAAAAGAGTCATCCAACCAGTCCTTCCAGACCAATGCGTATCTGTTTTTTACTCAAGATTCTTTTTGGTGCCAAAACAGACTGGGGACTGAAGACCCATTCTGGATCTCAGCCGCTTAAATAAATCAGTGGTTCAAACCAAATTCTGCATGGTCATTAATCAATTCATTCTCCCTTTTTTATGGGAGGATGTTTGGATGTGCTCGATAGACCTCTGGGAATGCTTATTACCACATCAAAATGGACAAATGCTCCAGGAGTCTCCTTCACTTCTGGCTAGGAGCCAATCATTACCAGTTCCGAGCCCTGCTATTCGGTCTCTCGACTGCCCCCAGAGTGTTTATGAAATGTCTAGCAGTGGTGACAGCTCATCTGAGACTTCAATGTTCCAGGTGTTTCCATATTTAGATGATTAGCTCCTTTCCGCCCCCACCAAACTTCTTCTGACCATGGCCCTCCGTTACACACTCTCACTAGTGGTGTCCTTAGACATCACCGTACATTGGGAGAAATACAATTTACAACCTACCCAACAGTTGGAATTTATAGGGGCAGTTTTCAATATTCAAACATGCCTGATATCTCTACAGGCTCACAGACTTCAGAGGTTAAGATTGCAAGTACAGGTGATATTCTGTCAAAGAAAGGTGTCAGCAAGAGAAGTTCTCCATGCTCTGGGGTCCATGAGACTGTTACAATGTCTCCTATTGTCCCAATGGTTGGCAAATCTTCACCCTCTAAACTCACAGATCCTCATTACCAACTCTTGCTAGTATGCTCTCCTCTGGTGGATGAGGCCAGGCACAGAACTTTGGCGTCGCCCCTTTCAGACCCCTCAACCCAACGCCACGGTGACCACGGATGCTTCTCTGATAGGGTGGGGGGGCCATTTTCAGGGAAGTCCGAGGCATGTGGTCGAGCTTAAAAGCCAACCTGTATATTAATTTTCTGGAGTTGAGAGCGGTGCTGTTGGCGTTGCAGGCATTACATCCACTCCTTCCATCGGGAATGATTGCTATTCAGTCAGACAATGTGTCAGTAGTCAGGTACATAAACAAACAAGGAGAAACCAAATCCTACCCCCTGTGTCGAGAGGCCATGAGAATTTGGCACTGGGCAATGGCTTCCCACCACTTTCTTATAGCAATGCATATCCTGGGGAGTTCCAACGTGATTCCAGACAGGCTGAGCAGATGCATCCTCCTTCTACACCAGTGGTCTCTCAATCTAAAGGTGACAGCAGAAATTTTCAGCCGATGGGGCCAGCCTTGCTGCGTTCTCTTCTCCTCCCCTTCGAACAACAAATGCAGCAGCTTTTTTGCCCTCTTTTCCCCAGAGGGGAGTCCCCGAGAGACACTCTGACTCACAATTGGCCCACAGGTCTCCTCTGTGCTTATCCTCCAATTCCCTTGATGCCCCTATTTTTAAAGAAAGCAATTCGGTTGAGATGCAAGGTGATCCTCATTGCCCCATTCTGGCCTCATCAAGTGTGGTTCCCCTTCCTCCGGCCTCACCTGTTACAACCTCCATGGAACTTGGACACTCATCCAGACTTAATTTCTCACCCCTAAGGGTGAACTCTCCCAAATCTGTCCACTCTCAAGCTGACAGCTTGGTTTCTCCAGTTCCGTTAATCTCCAGGCAGGAAACCCTTTCCTCACCTGTTCGCGATATCATTCTGGCCTCCCATAAGCCATCCACCAGAAAACTTTGTAGAGATAAATGGAAAAGGTTTGCTCTTTGTTCTAAAGAACAGATGCTGGATCCCTTTTCAGCTTCAGTCTCTGTTATACTTCAATACCTTTCTGAGTTTTTTGAGAATGGAGCATCAGCTTTTACCTTACATGTCCAACTTTCCTAATGAATTAGAGGGCACTCCACTTATCTCCACCCACCTATGCAAGACCTTTCTCAAAGGAGAGTTTCATAGCAGACCTCTAATCAGGCATCCGTTAGAGGCATTGAATCTCTCACTAGCACTACAGTCTCTGTCTTTACCCCCTTTTGAGCCTGCTGCAAAATGTGATCGCAAATTCCTATCATGGAATTCTCTATTTTTAGTAACTGTCACATCAGCTAGACGGATATCAGAATTACTAGACTTATGCCAAGAGACCGTACTTACGTTTTCATAAAGACAGAGTATCACTACGTACTAATCCATCTTTTCTCCCCACAGTGATTTCTGACTTCTCTGTGAACCAATCCATTGAACTCCCAGTGTTTTTCCCAAACTATTCCAATAAAGGAGAATACTGTGTACACTCATTGAACATACATAGGCAACTACGTTTTTACTTAGAGATGACTAAATCTGTCCGCAAGTCAGATCAACTTTTTATTTCCTTCTCTGGTCCAAAAATGGGATATGCTGTATCAAAAGTCACTTTATCAAAGTGGCTCAGAGATTGTATTGCTTTTTCATAATCATGTCCAAATGAGCCTAAACCTCACAATATTAAAGCACATTCAACTAGATCTGTAGCAACATCTGTTGCCTTTCACTCCAGAGCTTCTATGGACAACATTTGCTCAGCAGCCATTTGGGCTAAACCTCACACTTTTTCATCAAACATTACAAGTTGGATATGGTCTCTCAGTGGTGCTCAGGAATGTTCTTCCATAAGGGCCACCCAGGTTTCTTGGGTAGCTTGGGATTCTGTCCCATCAGTGATGAAGGGGAAGAAGATTAACATCAGATAAAGAAGTCATGTCTTACCATAATGTTCCCTCTGTGTTATTGATCTTCTGCTATTCACATCCCACCCTCCGTCCCCCACCAAAGGCTCCTGGTGGATCTCATGGGTCCATGTGGTGTTTTTGGGGTTTTTACGCAGAAATGGCCTCTGCTTTTACTTCTATATGTCTTATGCAAACTTGATCTGAGGTAACAGGGAGAAGGGCATTGTGGATAGCAGCTTAGCTCGAGAGTTTTTGGTGTACGCGAACTTGGTATTAGGCCAACACGATTCCGAGGGCTCGGAACTGAACCCATAAGTGATGAATGAAAGAGGTTCAACAACACAGATGGAACGTTGTGGTTAAGACATAACTTCTTTTTTTGGTGGTCTGTCAAAAATGGTAAATGCTCATGTAGAAGACAGATTTTCTTTAAGGATGCCCATTTTTCTGTGTTTTTTGTTTAAGGGATTAACACAGTATAGGGTTCTGCCAGATTTACCTTCCATTTAACTGTAAGGAGGGCTAAACTCTCATTTTTTTTCGTGAAAGTAAGTATCTTAGAGAACTGGCAAGAGAGACCATGGCGACCGACTTCCATCTGGTAGACCTACCCTTGATAAGCAAAAGAATAATGCTGTGAAAAGGGTTTCCAAAGAAACTTGGACTCCTCCCTATTTTCTACAGTCTTGCTCTGATGTCTCTTCTAAGGTGCTTTTGCAGCCCTTGGGTCATCAGTCTGTTTCTCATAGTCCCTTTGGTGTGACCCTATGGAGGCTGCTAATGCCCAGGAATTAAGCTCATCCTATCAGACCATATGTCAGACTATTGAAAAGAAGAGAGAACCTATAATTATTCTCTCTGGTGGTGAGAGAGGAATTTTACTAGTTCTGATGATGGAGGACATTGCCAGATCCCTTACAAGGTCTGGCCTTTGGATCTTGCCTCTTAAGACATTAAGGCAGAAGACCTCTAAAATGAGGACTCAAAAGACAAAATATTTGTTCCGTCCTTCCACCCCTGTGTGCAGAAAGTTTCTCAAGGGAGACTAATACAATTTTGTCCAGTGGCTGTTTAAGCCAATCCAGTTTTACCAGCCTTCTGTTTGTTTCTAACTAATTTAAGAGAAAGAGATCCTCCTCAGATGAAGAAAAGGAACTTTCTGAATCAGATGTTGAGTTTCTGAACTATGCCTCTTAGTTATCATCCCCTACTCCTTATGAGTCTGAAACCGTCTTGCCCCCACCGAAAAAATATCCTTTGGGGATATATATTTTTAATATTTTCTAAAATTAAAGAATTTTTAAATTGAGAAGGTAAGGAGGTGTGAGAAACACCAAAGATATAATATTTATGAGTTTTTGAGTATGGAGTCCCCTAAACCATTAGCCATTTTGCCTTTCTTAGTAGCCCTAGAAAATGCATTTGCTTCTTCTCTTTTCCTAGTTTCTCCATGCCCTGCCCCTCAGCAGTCTGAAAAATTTTACAGGGTGTCTGACACACATCAATTTCTTTGTAAAAATCTGTGTCAGACACTGCTATATTTTTTTTTTGATGAAGAGATATCTTCTGAGGCCTTTTCTACTTCTAACCTGGTACCAAATGACAAAGACTTAAATGTGTGAGTCTCTACCATATATTTTTGCTAATATTTATCAACCCTTAACTTCCTTACCAAACTCTAGCACTAAATCTTCTCTGTTTGTAATGCTATACTCTGCTTCACAGTTCACTAAGCATTCTGATACATATGTTTATGATGCTGTGGATACAGTTTCCAGAGCTGCTGCTAGAGCTGTAGTCATGTGCAAGATCGGGTGGATTAAATTACAAAATTTTCCTGATTTTAAAGCTCATTTACAGAATGCAAATCTTGATAGGGACCATTTGTTTGGTAATTCTTCAGCTGAAGTATTAAAGAAACTGAAAGAGTAGGGAAAGTTGATGTAAAGAATCAAACAAGTCTTTGTCCTCCCTAAATACTAAAGGAATTTTCCTCCTTTTTTCTTCAGAAGCCTTTAAATGCACTCAGCAAAACCTTCCAAACAACCGTGCAAGACAATATGGCAGGAAGAGTCTAAAAGGAAGAGACTGTTCCAAAGGATCCTCCTTTTAAAAGAATTCTCAGTGACTACATATGCCCCCCCCCCACACACACACACACACACACACACTCTCTCTCTCACACCAGCAATTATTCCTAAATTGCAGGCATCTCACCCACTGTCAACATTTTTGGAAACAGATAACTTCAAATGCCTGGGTTCTAAAAGTAATCTAGAATGGTTTCAGACTGCAGTGGGCATCTCTTTTGTCTTAATCAGAGATCCCTCCTACTCCAAATGCACCTCAAAATCTGCCACACCTGCAAGCCCATGAAAGAACCATTGTCTTCATCCCAAAGAGGCAAAGACTTTATGCATGAAAGTTACTGAATCATACAAAGGTAGGCACAGTGAGTCCAATTTTGGACCTTTTCAGTGATGAACACATTTTTCTTGGTCCTAAAACTCAGAATGCTCACTTTACAATCTCTTTTCCCTGTTCTGTTTTATAAAATCATTCTGTTCACTTTAGCTCTCAGAGATGCTTGTCGCACATCCCAGTTCTTTGCCTTGGCATTGCACTTTCAATTTATATCTTTGCTTTTATGACTTTCCACTGCTCCAGGAATTTTCACAAATGCCTAGCCCCAAGCATAGGTTTTCGCAATCTTCAAGACATTCATAATATCTCTATTTGTCGAATAGCCTCATTTCAGTTCCCACTATCCAAGACATTCTGGCAGCTCTCCAGTTCATTTTTTCATCATCCTGGGTTTCAAACTAAGTCTGCAAAAGTCTTATTTAATCATATCTCATAGGTTGCTATTTTTGGGTGTCTCCTAGACACCTCTCTGTGTAATGGTTACCTCCCACTAGATGAAGCATCACCCCCGACCCCCCCCCCCACAGAGAAACACCTTATTGGCCTGAGCTGGAGGTGTTGGCTCATTACTGTGAACAACTGTCCTTCATGTGACAAGACTCACTTCACTGAAACAGAGGGGTAATGTACTATTTTACGATTTATTTATCATAGCCTTTTTAAACTAAGGTGTTGCATTTATTCTCTTAACTCTTCTGAGGAAGGAGGACTGGTATCCGCTCTATTAGAGCAGTATTTACTTATAAAGTAAATGCATACCCAATGAAGCAACCCAATGAAGCAATGCCTTAAGTTGTACTTAAAAGTTTTTCCACTGACTGGATCTCAGGGGAGGGTGTATCTTTTCCATCACGTTTCTGATGGGATGTCTTGCCTCTGGCTTGTACTGGAAGTGTCAGTTTGTGTGAATGTCTTGATTATTCAAGCCTTCCTTAAATGGAGCACCTTTTTTCCCGTTATAACAGGATCTGAGGAAGGGAAAACCCGAAAGCGCTTATCCACATTGAATGGCGCACCTTTTTGAGTGTTTATGTATATTTCCACAATGATTTTGCTACAAACATTTCCTTTTTATCGAGGGTTCATTTTAATAAAGGATTTTAGTAGTCTTTTGAATGTCTGCGGTGGTTCTTTCATGAAGTATTCACTGCATTGCCCTTTTTTTCAGGGAACACCTTCAGCTGCTAACAGGTTTGTTTTGGATTGTTCTCTATACATTTTTCTTACCTGTAGCAGCACATGGCAGAAAACAGTTTGGATAAATACTTTCTTGTGAATAAACATATTTTAAACTCTACTAATAATAAGACCATGCCTGAACTCTCAATTGATTCAACTAATCCCTTGCTTAATGTTGACTTTGATCAAGATGCCTCAAAGGAAATTGACTTTACTGACAGTAGTGACAATTTTGAAATGTTTTTCCTAGGAGTAGAAAATGCAGCATACAAATTAGAGAGATTACAATGGCAGCACTTCCATTTGGAAGCCTGCCTACACCATCAGTTAATTCCCAGAGGCTTAAGAGTTAAGTGCATGCCAGTTTATGGAAACACCCTTCCAGGGCTTCTAGCACGCTGGCAAGCAATCAGCTTAGAAACAAGCTGCAGCTATATTAAACGGCTTCTAGAGTGTTTTTTTAAAACTGAAGCAGAAGAATTGACTGAAATTATCAAGAAAAAACAAGCTGGCATGGAACTTACTAATTTAAATGAAATTTGTCTTAACAGACTTGAGGTGCTACAGAATCAAGTAAGTCTGTATGAAAGCAAACTAAAAGAGCAGAAGAGGAACAAATTATTGAGAGATTACAAAGATGTTGAACAAGGCATTGTTTTTGAATGGCCTAAAACAATACATCTGATGATTCTAATGGTGTAGTAAAGGGCAGGAGTAAAATTTACACTGCAACTAAAAGCTCCAACCATGACAGGAATTTCAATTCACGTGCAAACAACACAAGCACCAAACAGAATTTTGTTTTTGTAGCTAGTGCTATAGCTAGTGTTGATGCAGTACCCAAGTATTGTACCTGAGAATTCATCTAACCATGATGAATCTGTGTCATCTAGTATAGAGAATGTGAATGCCAACAGCCAGTTGAGCTTGAATATTGTTTACCCCTTCACCTCTACAGGAATAGGTACTAGGCCTAAAGGTGGAGCTGCACACATTCCAATTTTTCAGAAACTACCTTTTCACATCAGTCCAACTCGGAAGAGAATTAACAGATCACTAAGCAGGGAGAGGATACGGAAGTAATCAGTGACATAGAAACCTCCTCATGCTTGGTGTTTAATCTGTCAGACTTCATCGTAAGTAATGATCATATCAAATTGTTGAATTAAAGGCCTGTCATTTATTCCAGCTTTCCATTCTAGGCTGAGCGAGTTTGTGATTGACAAACAATTTGGGAGAAATGTCTCACTGAAGAATATTTTTGGCTATGAAAATGTGAAGAATGACATTACTTGGCAGCAGAAACAGTACAAAAAAATTAGCACCTTTGTGCCAGTATACCATCCAGCTATCAATCTGTTCATATGTCTATGTGCCAACTTAAGACAGCAGCAAGTAGGCCAACGGTGTCATAATTTAACAACTGGAGAAAGAAAAGCTTTATTGGAATTAATGAGAAATTATGACATTGTAGTTAAACCAGCAGACAAGGGAGGGGTGCTGGTGCTAATGAACTCTAATGATTATAAGAGAAGAATGGAGATGTTAAGAAATGATAAAACCTATCAAAATATTACTAAGAAAGAGCTTGAAAAAGTAGTTAATGAGGTCAGTAACACCATGAATGATATGCTTGCCACCAGACTTATCTCTCAAGAGCTTTTAGATTTTTTTTAATACAGCACATGCTCAGATACCCACTATCAGTGGTCTACCAAAAATTCATAAATGTCTAAGTGACCCCCCCCCCCCCCACAACCCATAGTAGGCGGAAGGGTTGGGTCACCGAATCACTCTCTGTATATGTTGAGGACCAACTAAAAAAAACTCCTACCGGAAGTAGATACTATCCTTAAAGACAATGAAGATTTTTTTAGAGAAATTGTATGAGAAGATGAAATCATATACAGATTTCTCCAGTTTTATTTTGGTGACCCTAGATATACGGAGCCTGTTTACTGTCATTACTAATTCATATGGCATTGCAGCTTTCAAACGGTTTGTACAATCTAGATTAACAGGCACGGAATAAATTTGTTTATTACTAGAAATCATCTTAGAGAATAATCTCTATCTTTGGTGACAAATACTGTCGGCAATAAAAATAATATCAAGCAACTTTTGTGCTATAAAGATGGGACTACTAGGAGACCTCAACATACTGAAGGCAGAAAAGGGACTGTTAAATGTAGAAGATGTAAGGCTTGTCAGTACATCAATATTTCCAACTTGTTTTGCCATCCAGCTTTTAACCAGCTAATTTCTTTAAAGGTGCAAGCCAACTGCAGTAGCAAGCATCTGGTATATGTGGCTGACTGTCAAAAATGCAATGCCTTCTATATAGGGAAGACTTATCACCAATTCAAAGAAAGAATCCTTTGCCATATATGTGACATTGCCCATTCAGAAAAGACCAATGCTTTAGCACTACATGTTAAAATGCATCCTGCACACTCCAAGTTTATGGTGCTACAGTTGATTCCTGAAAACATAAGGGGAGAAGATGTGCAGAATCGCACTGAAGTTGATGAAATTGACTGGATCATCAATCTACGAGCCGATTGTAAACCTGGACTTAATGGTGTGGTACCATTAAAACCTATTTTAAAGACCAAATGCTTTAAAGTTTGTCACTGATTTCAGTTAAAGAAAAGTGTGTCCTTTCTCCCTTACTTTATAAGCCTGCTTTGAGCCAAGAAAGGTGTATGTGCGTCACCCACCCGTTTTATCAACCCCCCCCCTCCCCAGAGAAACACCTGATTGATGTGCTGGAAGTGTTGGCTCATATAGGCACTGTGATTGGTCTAGGATGTTCAGCTATGGCTCGTACTGTGAACAACTGTCCTTTGTGACAAGACTTACTTCATTGAAACAGACTGCTAATCTACCATTTTTCGATTTAACATAATCCTTTTTAAACTAAGGTGTTGCATTAATTCTCTAACTCTTCTGAGGAAAGAGGACTGGTATCTGCTCTATTAGAGCAGTGTTTACTTATAAAGTAAATGCACACCCAATGAAGCAATGCCTTAAGTTATACTTAGTTTTTCCTCTGACTGGATCTCAGGGAGGGTGTATTTTTTCCATCAGGTTTCTGATAGGATGTCTTGCCTCTGGCTTGTACTGGAAATGTCAGTCTGTGTGAATGTCTTGATTGGTCAAGCCTTCCTTAAATGGAACACCTTTTTTCAGTTGTAACAGGATCTGAGGAAGGGGGAACCCGAAAGCGCTTATCCATCCTGAATGGTGCAACTTTTTGTGTCTTTACATGTTTTTCCACAAGAATTTTGAAACAAACATTTCTTATCGAGGGTTCATTTTAATAAAGGATTAGTCTTTTGGATGTCCATGGTGGTTCATTGGTGACTTATTCACTGTATCACTTTTTGAATTTGGTCCATAAAATGTGTCTACAGCAAGAAAGTTCCTCAAAACTCTGGGTCACATGGCTTTAGCCAGCCTAATAGTCCAATTTATCAGACTACACATGAGGAGACTCCAAGGGTACTTCAAATCATTCTGGTGCCAACATTTCTAACCCTTAGCCTTCTATTTTGCTTTTTTTTATTTCTTCTTTGGGAGCCAGGAAAGTCCATCTGAGCCAATGTCCCATTTTCAGTGGAGGCCTGAGGAGAAAAGCTCCACAACAGTCTTAAAAACACTAACCAATAGATAATGAGCAATTATATACAAGGGGAGAAAAGCCTTGCAACAGATTACATATTTTTAAGAGTTGGCATGAAAGGCACCACAAAACACCCATAAAAGCATTTTGCAGTAGCTAATAAGCAATTATATACAAGGGGAATGGGACAGACTGAAATACATTTACAGAATGCTGCCAGGTTAAATTGTGATCAAGAATACAATATGTATGAATATGGATAGCAAGTTAGAAGCAGTGAACAAAGTTTTTAGTCCCTTTAGTTTTATAAACAGGTTGGGCATATTTTTATCAACTAAAGGAAAAGTTGTGGATAGCAATTAGAGTTGAAGGATTTTTTTCTGGGAGGGGAAGAGGACAAGAGTCAAGTGGGATAAGTTGATCCTTCCAATAAAACTAGGTGGTTTGGGATTACCTGATCTGTAGTGGTATTTCAGAGCTACAGAGTTAAGGCTCCAATACATAGCACAAACAGAAAGCTAAAATTCAAAGTGGAAAGGGATGATAAAGAATGAAAAGGGTAATAATGACAAACTGGGATTTTTGGATGCAAACTGGGATTTTGCATGCAGATCCTTAAGGAAAATAACAATAACCATGCAGAATATTATATTCATAAAGTATTCTAAGAGCCAAGTCAACACAGGAATGGAGAAAAGAAATTCTACTGATAGGGATGACTACAATTAGGGGTACAGAGAATAGGCAAGAGGGAACTGGCAAAGGAGACAAAGTATTGGGAACAAATAATTAGAGAGGGGAAGATAATTGAATGGGAGGATGCCAATAATGCATTTGTTTTACTAGCTAGAAACTGCCTTCCATATCAAGGACTGATATCATAGTATAGGCAAAGAGAAAGGAATAGGGGATCCTAAGTGAAAGACCAGCACTGGTAGAGTTTTTAGTAGAATCTAGAACAGAAGGTAATTAATAGAGCATATAGAATATTGCATGATAACTCTAGAAATTAATCAGAGAAGATTAGACAGGATTGGAAAGAGAGCTTGGATAAATAATTCACATAGGTACAATGGGATGATATATGTATGGATTCCCAAAATGCAACCAAGTCTAGAAGACTGATGAGCTTTTCAACAAAGTCTAGAAGACTGAGGATCTTTGCTGGAAGTGTTTCAATAGGTATGGTTGTAACCCAAGCAGACTCCAAAGAATTTTCCTCAAGTAATTGGATTGCAAATGTTGGAGGTCTGACGGGGAAGAAAAAGGTAATTGGGAACATGTTTTTTAGAAGTGTAATGAGTTGGCAGACTTTAAGCTCCCTGCAGACTACTCTATCAGAAATACTGGGTGAGCAAATTGCTGTAACTGAGGAAATGATTTTTTAGGGCTGTTGATACAGAATTGGAGTTGCCTAGACATAGTAAGGCCTTCCTGAGTTTAATTCTGGTGGCTGCCAAAAAGAATTACTAGAAAATGGAAATCCAAGTCTAAACCAACTGTACTAGACTAGAGAGAGGTTCCTGCTGACATGTATGGTTGTAGGTAGTGAGCATCATTTTGTTTTCAGATCAAAGTGGCCTAGCAGGGGTGTAAATATAACAGACAAAAGAACTGGAAGTAGGATCTTTAGAAAAGGAGACAATTACATCAAAAATGAAAATTGTGAGAACAATGCATGCAAAATAATGTTTTGGAGGAGGAATGAGGCTCAAAGAAAGGTAGGAATTGAATGTGCTACATATTTTTTGACTGACAGTGACTATAGAAGATTATATTTCATGTATAATGTTTGCAACTGAAATGATGTCAGTATGGTGTGTTTTCATTTATATAAATATACGATTGTGTCATAAGTGACAATTCAGTAAAGATATTTTTGTTTAAAAAAGTGCGTGTGTGTGTGTGTGTACTACAAGTCGCAAGACACTTTGCAGAAGTGGATAGCAAATGTCTAGTAAACTAATACATAGTTATTCAAAATATTGACTATATTTCTAATAATAAATGGAGGTGAGGAATAGTAGAGTATTCTGCTGCCAAAACAGAATAACAGAATGAGATGGAGGAGAATAATGTGCAGAACGGAAAATATAGGACCTGGAGAGAGAGAGTTGATCATTGTTAGAGAAATGCGAATGTTATGGGAAGACACTAGAGGGGAAATAAATAGTGTGTCAACTGAAGAGGTAGAAGAGCATACATTAGTAGTGTGTTATCAATAAACTGAGAGCTGCTTAAATATGGATTTGTTAGTGAATCAGAGTGAGAAGGGCATAGTTCTAGTAAGTAAGGGGGGGGGGTCATGCATCTGTTTTATGGGTTATGCAAGAACATATCCATATGTCAGATAGATATTATTTTAGATTGGTCTTGAAATTAGAAAGGTTGCTAGTGTGTTTAAGGGAAAAGAGGGTAGAGATCCAGGAGTGGGCTACATAGCTGGAATAGAGAGAGGTTTCTGCTGACAGGTATGGTTTGTAGGTAGTGAAGATCATTTTGTTTTCAGATCGAAGTGGCCTAGAAGGGGTGTATATATGCAATAAGTCTGTTAGTGTTTTGCTTTGTTCTGGTGTGTATATTAATTTGTGGACTAGAAACAAGTTGGGTGTAAATGAATTGTTTGGGTAATTCAAGCCAATTAAGCTGCTTTAGGGCTAAGCAGCGATAGGTTCTGTCTGATGAGTTTATGGTAAATTTTGTTATTTTATTGTAACACTTATTTAGTTTATTTTGAAAGGAAGTTTCAAGGGTAAATAGTATTGTAAAACCATATAGTAAAGTGGGGAGTAGGAGTGTAGAGGCCATCAGTTTCCTGAATTAATCATTTAAGTAGCTTTTTATTCTGTAGAATGTCCCTAATTTTTGGTGAGTGTTTTTCATAACCTTTTGCATAAGTAAGTCAAACTTCAGGTTGTCATCCTTTCTTGCCTAGCTTGGTATGAGGAATGATTTCTGTAGGGGGTGTCATCAGAGACAGTTATTGATAAATTTTGTCTGGGCTGTCTTAGAGCTTTTGGGAGGAATAGTAGCTTTGCTTTTTTTTATTTCTTGAATTGAGTAGAAGCTGAGAATTATTGAGCCAGCTTTCAACTGATGAAAATTACTATTGGGTGAGGTGTTGTAGAATAATTGGGTAAGTGGCAGAACAGATTGATGTGGATTCATTTTCACATTGCATGATGGATGCTTGACATTTAGTGGAGTGTAGGTTGTTGATTAATATGTTGAAAAGCAGTGGCCCCAGTATGGAACCTTGGAGCACACCTGTTTTGATGGGTAGGAAGAATGAACATGAATTGAATCACTTAACAGACTAGAGTCTATTGGATAGGTAGCTGAAGAACCAGTCTGGTGAAGGTGTTTGATAGGCCAAGTGATGAGAGTTGTTTTAGAAGAAAGGTATGGGAAATGGTATTGAAGCCTTGGACAGATCCAGAAACATGGCAGGAATCAGTTGGCCTTTCTCTCTGACTAGGTTAATAATGTTGGTGAAGTTTAGGAGAGCTGTGGTAGTGTTACGCTCTGCTCGGAAACCATGTTGGGTGGGTTTAAGGATGTTTGTTTATAAATGAGTTAAGTGATTATGAATGCATTTTTCAGTGATTTTTGAAAGGGGAGAAAATATCAATGGGTCTAAAGTTGGGTATATCCTTGTAGTTACCTCCCTTGTGAAGTGGGATGATGTGAGATTTTTTTTCATATGGCTTGGACATGTGATTCCTGAATAGATCGGTTTATCAGAATGGATACTGAAAAGGAAAGTGCGATGGCTGTTATATTTAGGAGATCACCAGGAATTCCATCTGGAGCTAATGTACTTAACTTGTTTGAGGTATTCCTTGATTATTATGGTAGATACTGGTTGAAAGGAGAAAGAGCTAGCATTAATGGAAATGTGAAGTGAGACTGAGTGGAATGCTGTCAGATTATTAGAGGAGGCTGATTTGTTTTGATTGTGGTTGTGAAGTAGTTTAACGAAGTTAGAGATAAAGTAACATTGAAAACATTAGCTGTATGTCCTTCTATTCCTGTGTTGCAGTATTCTTAGTGTGGGATTCCCCACCTCAGGCAACCCGAACGTCGACTCCTATACAAAGCTTAAGCCTGGCTGCAGTAGGTGTGTGGGATGTCACACGTAGGGCCATAAACCAGGGAGCTTAAATGTGATGTCTGCACGCACAAACCTCAGAACTTTTCAGCCACAGTCGACCGTCACATCAATTGCTTTGCTCCATTACTTGAAGACATCTAAGGCCAAGTACCCCAATGGGGATTTTGCCTTTATTTTGCTTGAGCTTGGTTGCTCTACTTTACCATTAGCCGATGTCAGCTAAGAAGGTTAAATGCCAATGCGGGCACCAGATTCTGCATAAGGCTACGCAAGACAGCTGCATTTTCTGCCTAGGCCGAGAGCACGACCATACTGCTTGCCTAATTTGTCAGTCTTTTCTATCCAAGATGCCCTGAAGCCATCTGGCTGCCCTTAATTTATATTTAGAAAACCAGAGATTCAAAAAACTAGAGCCCAGAATGGATCCCGAATTGGCTGCTCCGAAGAAACCTTAGGTTCATAGGTAAGTACGAGGCTATTGGCCGTAGGGCCTATATAAGCCTAGCCAAAGTTACCTTGGCTTTCACCACCCAAGAAAATTATTTTCCTGTGCCACTGTCGAGCAGAGCCACAGAAGTGATCTCCGGGGTGAATTTCCTATCTCCCATCCAAGAGTGCTAATAAGGAGCTTTGTTTGATATAGATAGGTAGTTTGTTCCAGAGTATGGGAAGTCTCTGGGACAGGAATCTATCCCTCCAGCATGTTCTGTTTATTGTAGTGACAAGGTTTAGGTCCCTAGAGCGTGTAGTTCATAGGGATTGGGATTTCTTTAAGTGGAGCATGTCTAAAAGCTATGGATTTGACATAGCTTTGTGTGTTAGGCAGAGTTCGCCTCTGAGTAGGCGATATGCGACGGAGTAAAGCTGCAGTTTTTTGAGACGATCTGCATAGGGCATCTGTTTTAGGCCAGTAATCCTCTTTGTGAGGTATTTCTGTGGCCTTTCCAGTTGTTGTAGATGTCTTGTGAGGTACATACCAAAAGGGGCATTGTACTCTATAATGGGTCTAATGAGTGACGAGTAGAGGGGAACAATGACCTCTTTTTTCCTGGATGAGAAACTTTTTGTGATGAGGTGTGCCAAGTAGAAGAATTTCCTGACTACTGTGGCGATGTGATTATCAAAGGACAGACTACTGTCCACCTGTGTCCCAAGGTCTCTTATCACACTTTTGGTGTTAAGTAGACTACCACTTATGTGGTAGTTCATGGGTACAGAGTTTTTACCAAAAGGGATGACAATGCACTTTTTGGCATTGAGCTTGAGGCCATGGCTTTGACACCAGGCATCTGTCTCAGTGAGGCCCTTTTGTAGGATGTCCACATCTTTTGGAGTTTTGATTATGGCTCCTAGTTTGCAGTCATCTGCGAACTTTGTTAGTCAAAGACCTTCTGTGTTGGCCTGTACTTCAGAGAAGTAGATACCAAAGAGGAGAGGACCCAGGACTGAACCCTGTGGTACTCCACTTGTCACTGGTCTGAAGTTGGATTTAGAGTCTACTACTTTCACAGTGTGGGTTCTGTCAGTGAGCCAGTTGGCAACCCATCTTGTGACATAGGGATTTATACCTAGTTTAGTGAGTTTATTTATATTTCCAGAGTGGGGGATGGTGTTGAAAGCCTTGGCAACATCTATATAGGCTGTGTGAACCACCTTACCCTCATCTACAGCTTTGGTGACTGTTTCAAAGAAGTCTATCAGGTTAAGGAGACATGATCTGCCTTTTACAAACCCAAACTGGGTGGGGTCCTGAGTTTGGAGATTACCAATGTCATTGTTTATAAGTTCCATGATGATATGTTCCATAGCCTTGCAGACTAGGCTCGTTAGGCTAATGGGGCGGTAGTTTCCAGGGTCTGTGGTGGCTCCCCCTTTGTGGAGTGGGATAACTGTCACTGTGCGCCATTCAGTGGGCACATAGCCTGAGGTGAGGCTATGATTGAACATGGTACTTAGGTGGGGTGCCAGTTCGTTCTGTAGTTCATGTAGAACACAGCCTGGGATGTTGTCAGGTCCCATGGATGCTGTGTTCTTGGCTTTTGGTAGTGTGTTTTTTACCTGTGCAGCTGTGATTACAGGAACTTTGCATTCTTCTAGTATAGAGATGGGCCCTTTAGGGGATGACAGGGGGGTAAAGTTAGCACTGAACCTATCTGCCAGGATGTTGGCAATGTCAGTTGGTTCTGTATATTTAGTGCCATTGTGCTGCAACTCAGAGCAGATCTGATTGTTGCCATTGAGATTCTTGACATAGCTATAGAATGCTTTGTGATCGTCTTTAGAGTCAGTGGCGATTTTGTTTTCATAACTAGCTTTGGAGGATTTTATGATGGATCTCAGTTTCTTACTGAGGCTGACCAGGGAGTTTCTCCAGTCATGGGATTTTACTCTTTTTTGCAACAGTTTCTTTCTTCTCTTGTAGAGTTTGTTTATGGCAGGGGAACACCAGATTGGCTTCCTTTTTTTGGAGGATAGCATCTTGGTTCTGTTAAGGATTGCATGATCCATGCACTCGTGTAAGTGCTTATAAAGTGCATTTGTGTAGGATTCAGTAGTCATACCTCTATTATCCGTCAGCATGGGTGTCGTGAAGTTTGCCACTTCTGTCTTAAGAAGCGTGAAGTTGGAGACTCTCCTCCAGACGATACCACCATGGAAAAAGGCCAAGGTTTCCAGGCCAAGTTCCTCTGCCTCTCCGCAATCGGACGTCCCGCCACCCTCTGAGCTGAGGGACGTCCAATAGATCCATCTGCTTCGACATCTCCCCTCAAGAAAGGCACTTTGGAAGTAACAGCCAGAGTGTCCATGGAATTAGCTCTGACGTCGGTCCCTACTGATGTCAAGGGGGAACCAGATATAGTCGGACGACCGACCGGGGTGCCATTGCCTGAAGCCCCTTCCACTTCCCAGGCCCCTGAATCCAGGCTTTCTCCCAAGACTCCTCCTTCACAAAGGAAGCACAAGACAAAACACCAGACCCCACCCTCTGAAGGACTTCCAGACTGGCAATCCTTCACCTGCTCCTTTATGCAGGCCTTCATGGCCCTTAGGCCCATGGCCTCTTCCCCTTCACCATTCCAGTGCTTAGCCCTAGACCTGCCTCAACCACTTCTATCCCCCTTCCTATTGCTCAGAAAGGGGAAGAAGAACAGAAACCTTACTATTCATCTTCAGATGAATCAATCTCATATTCATCTCGAATTCTCTCTCCACTAGAATATTTTTCCCCAGATGAGGAATCCATAGAAGAGGACTCTCCTCCAGACGATATCACCTTTGGGGAGACCATCAGAAAGATTAAAGAATACTTTAAATGGGACACTTCCCAAATGACTGAAACTCAAAAGAGATGCTTTGAGTTACTCCAAGTGGAATCTCCCTCGCCTTCACCCATCCCACCACTCATTCCTGCCTACCTTGATGCATTCACCTCAGCATCAAAGAAGCCAGACTCACAACCACCTGCCTCTAAGAGACGTGACCGGTTCTATAAAGTTCCAGATGAACAAAAATTCCTGGTAAATCCACCCCTGACAGACCCTACTGTGATTGCTGTATCCCCTGACAAACAGTCAAGACTGATTCCTTCAGCATCTGTTCTGCCTACTGACAAAGAGAGCAAAAACATGGACAGGATAGGAAAGAAGGTTTGTACCTCTTCCACCCTAGCCTTCAGAGCTATTAACTATCAAACCCATGTGATCAAGTATACCTTGGACCTGGGATCACAAGCCTCTACTCTCCTGACATCCCTCCTGAAACTGATGTAGCATCAAAACTGTCCCTGGCTTCTCAGGTAGCCAGACATTCTATTAGATTCAGTTATGATGTAGCAGAGGCCTCAGCACGGTCCGCTGCTTCTGTATCAGTACTTCACAGATAATCTTGGTTACGCCTTCAACCCCTACCAGAAGATTTCAAGTTGAAAATTCTAGACACCCCACTAGACCACAACCTCCTCTTTGGTAAACAGTCTACAGACTTCTTCAAAAACCTGCAGGAGAAAAGTAAAGAGCTTCAAGACATCAAGCACCTACTGGTGTCCCTCATTCCTAAATATTACAGAAATTATCCTGCTAAGACCACTTTTGTCAGGAGGACCCCATCCTCTGCTACCCGTTCCTCTTCCAGGCATAGGAAAGAAACCAGGAAGCAGACCACCTTTAGACCTGTTGCCTCACAACCCACTCAGATAGCCTTTTCATGCTAGAAGTCGACCTAACAATGCGTGACCACCTTGCCCACCTCACCGTTTCAGCCCGCCTCTCCCACTGTCTGCACATTTGGAAATCCATCACATCAGACTGCTGGGTGCTGGCAGTAATACAAAACAAATATTTCCTTTCTTGGAAGGAAAAGCTCCCTCCAAGGGGCATTCCTTTTCTCCCAAAAAATCATCTTCATCTCATTCCTCAGGTACTGCAAGATTTCTGAAGTTATGAACTATAGAACCTGTCCCTCAAGGACAGGAAGGAAAAGACTTCTACTCAAGACTGTTTCTGGTCCCCAAAAAGATGGGCCTTGGAGACCAATACTAGATCTATCCTTTCTAAACCTATTCCTAAAGGTTCCAGCATTCAGAATGCTATCCCTTCAAACTCTACTCCCTCTATTGCAGCCCAGGACTTTATGGCACACTAGATCTAAAGGAAACATACCTTCATATCCTCATAAAGCTCTCCCACAGAAAATTCTTGTATTTCACTGGCTCTGCTCTCAGTTTCAATTTACAGCCTTGCCCTTTAGTTTATCTACTGCACCCAGGGTATTTACAGAATGGCTAGCCCCAGCTATAGCTTTTTGCAGAACCAAGGTGTCCAAATCTATCCTTACCTAGATGACAGCCTCATTCTAGCAGAAACAGAGGACACCCTTCAAGACCATCTGAGGTTCACCACTTCCCTGCTTCAAAACCTGGGGTTCACCCTCCGCATGCAAAAATCATCTTTAACCCCCCCCCCCCCCAAGCAGGACAAAATCTTTCTGGGCTGCAGGATCAGAACAGACCTGATGTGGGCTTTCCTCCCTCAGGACAAAGTTATTTCCCTGTCTACTTTCAAAGCCTATTACAGCTTCAACAGATATCTACAAGACAATTCTTGTAAATCCTGGGGCTAATGTCAGCCACCATCCGTATGCTGCCTTTAGCCAGAATGCACATGTGAAAACTGCAGTGGTACTTAAAGAATGTGTGGTCACAACACCAACATCCTCTAGAGTACAAAATTACACTCTTGCCCAGCCTCAAAGTAGAACTAAGGTGCTGGATTCAACAAATATTACTGAACCCGGGCCTTCCATTTCAACCACCCACCCCAACCCAGCACATGCATACAGATTCATCAGACCTAGGGTAGGGGGCTACCATGAAGGGTTTCATGTTACAGGAGACCTGGTACCCTACCCTCCAAAAGAAACATATCAATGTGTGGGAAATGACCGCAGTTCTTCTGGCCCTGAAAGCCTTTCTCGCTATACTGCAACCAGGCCCCTTTCAAATCTTCACAGAAAACACCACAGTCATGTGGTATCTCAACAAACAGGGAGGGACCAAGGTCTATCTCCTCTGCCAGATACATTACAAATTTGGGACCTTGCCTCCAGAAACAGCTTATCCCTGCAGGCAACATACATCCCTTCCCAGGACAACAAACAAGCGGGTATTCTCAGCAGAACATCCTCTGTACAACATGAGTGGATGCTGAACAGGGACATTTTTCTAGACATTATCCACTGGTGGGACACACCTCAGGTAGGTTTGTTTACCTCTCCCCAGAACGGACATTTGAAGAAATTCTGCACCAAGGATCACTCTCCACTTGCCTGGAGGGTAGATGCCTTCAGCATTCCACAGAATGGGCGATTTCTCTATGTATTTCCACCCTTCCCTGTCATTCAAAATGTCCTCCTGAAAATCAGGAGGGAGAAACCAAAAATCTTGCTGGTGACTCCCTATTAGCCAAGGCAGCACTGGTTCCCCCTACTTCTCTCATTAGCCAAGGGCAATCACCACAAGTTACCCCACAAGGTGGACCTATTCGCACAACAGAAGGGAACTCTAATTCACCCTCACCAACAGATGTTAGGTCTAACACTCTGGGGGATAAACTTTTAATCCCTTTCAGACACCACTACTCAGAGGACATGCTTTTAGTCCTGTGAGAGGCCAGGAAACCTACTACAAGGAGATTCTACTTATCAAAATGAGAAATATTCTCCAACTGTTGTCTCCTTAAGGACAAGGATCCTTGTCAGGCAAATCCCCCACTAGTCCTTACTTGTGTGTGAACTCATTAAGGCTGTCTACCATTAGAACCCCCTTTACTAGCCAGGCTAGATATCAAATTATTCCTAAAAGGGGTCTTACACATCAGACCACCCAGAAAACCCATCTCATCCCCCCGGGATCTAAATTTCATCCTGGAAAAACTAACACTGCCCCCATTCGAACCAGCTAGTGCTACAATGCTCCAAATGTGCACATGGAAGCCTGTACTGCTGGGTGCACTTAACTCAGCTAGAAGGGTCTCAGAGTTACAAGCTCTAATGGCCTGCTGTCCGTACACTACCTTCCCCAAGGGTAGGGTGGCCATACATATTAACCCTTCCTTCATACCTATAGTGGTCAACGAACTGTCCCTGAACTGAGCCATTCACCTGCCCACTTTCTTTCCCTCTCCAACCAATGACAGTGAGAGGATCCTCCATTCCCTGGATGTGCACAGACAACTAAGGTTTTATTTAGACAAAACTAAGTCCATCAGAAAACCAAACCAACTCTTTTTATCCTTCCACCCCAGGGCCCTGGGCAAGGCAGTCTCCAAACAAACCATTTCCTGTTGGATTAGAAAAAATATTTGCTTCTGCTACTCCCACCATGGCAGGAAACTAGCTCGGGAGTAAGAGCTCATTCTACCAGGGCAGTGGCATCCTCCAAAGCCTTCCTCAAAGGCCTAGACACAGCCTCCATCCTGGAAGCAGCCACCTGGTCCACCATACACACTTTCACCAGATACTACAAATTGGACCATGTCTCCAGAGTCTGGGCAGGGTTTGCAAGAGCAGTGTGGCAGGGCTTTGTCTAATCAGCTACCTCCACCCTTCCCTCTAGCTAAGCTGTGGTACTCTCCTACACTAAAAATACTGCAGCATAGGAATGGAAGGACATAGAATAGTTGTGTAAAATCTTACCATAACTATAGATGTCTTTCTCTTCCATGTTGCAGTATTCATTCCCACCCACCTATTCCCCTTTCTTACTATTGACCTGTCTAAAGTGCAGTCTCAGGTACTCAGCTAGACTAGGGTCAAACTAGCCAGCATATGGCACTTTTCACCTCTGGTTGACATAGCTTGTTGCTCTCTATTGGACTGTCCGATTGGTCATATATGCTCTGAGGTCTATGGCTGCAGATGGCACATTTAAGTTCCCTGGTTTATGGCCCCAAGTGTGACATCCCACGCACCTACAGCAGCCAAGCTTAAGCTTTTGTATAGGAGCCTACGTTCGGGTCGCCTGAGGTGGGGAATCCCACACTAAGAATACTGCATCATGGAAGAAAAGGGCATCTATGGTTATGGTAAGATTTTACACAACTGTTCTTTTTTTCTGGTGAACAGTGGGGATTGGGGTTTGGTTGCCCATTTGAGCCAGGGTGTAATATTTTAGATATGGTGGTGGCCCAGAAAAATCCATAACTTTTTTTTACATCTCTTCTGCAAATTGGGGTAATATTTCTGGTCAGGTTTGATCTGGCATTTGGCTTTTTTCTGTATGTATTTATATTGTTTTCTGTTTTATTATTGAACTGTGCCTTCCAGGGTTTCTCTCTATTCCTTATGAATTTCCTGGTGTTAGGAGAGAGCCAAGGAATGGGGAAGTTTTGCACCTTTTTAAGCCTAAAAGGGGGGGGGGAGTATGCTGTTTAGTAGTTCCATAAATATCTAATTAAAATAGACAAATAGCATCATCTAGTGGCAAGATTTTTAGGATATTCCAGTTGTGAGATTGTAGTGAGTTGTTAAACATATATGGGTCAAAGTTATTCATGCTAGAGGAGTTCAATGTGTGTGTGCCTGGGGAGAAGTATGGCATTCTCTTGTGGCGTATATGGGAAAGTGGTCACTTTGTGTACTTGCTAAGGTGCTGTGGGAGCATATATTGTTAGGGTGACTTGTTAATAACCAGTCCAGAATGATAGTTTCACCATTTTTTCAGTTGATTCTGGTAGGATCAGTGACAAGTTGGGAGAAATTGTATAAGTTTATACTAGAATTTATCTCAAAGGTGAGACTTGACCAGTTGATGTTAACATTAACTAGTATAATTGCCTCTGTGTGTACATTGTCAGCTATCCAGCGTAGAATGTCCTCCAATGTGCTGATTTTGTCACCAGGTAGGATATAAAGGGCTGCCATACATATTTTATATTGTTTAGTTGTAGGTTACTTAGAATTAGTTCAGCACTGTGAGAGGAGGGTATGGGAGATGGGAAAGATGACAGGTTTATGCTACTATGCTACATTATTGCTACTCATCCTGCTTTTTTGTTTAATCTATCAGCTCTTAGGATGTTAAAGCCAGGGAGGAGCATTTATGTATTACTGATAGCAGGTCTTAGCCAAGATTCTATTATTGCTATTATGTCAGGGGAGTGATATTTCATCCACATGTGCAGTTCAGGAATTTTGTTTACAATGCTTCTGAGGTTCATATGGATTGGATGGTGCAGTGGTTGCATTGTCACCTCACAGCAAGGGTTCTCTGGGTCGATTCTTGGCCAGAATGCCTTCTGTACGGAGTCTGCATGTCCTCCTTTTGTTTGTATGGGTTTCCTCTGGGTGCGCCAGTTTCCTCCCACTTTACAAGACATGCATCTGGAGTGTTTCTCCCTTGGGCTCCACTGAAAATTGGCTCATTCCAAGTCAGGCTTTCCCAGTCAACAAATGTTAAATAAATAAATAAATAAATAAATATAAATAAATAAATCAATAGGTTACATTTTGTGTTACTTATTTTTTTTTTTTTTTTTGTTGGGGGTGGAGTTTAGGTTTTCAGGCAGGGTTCATTTATTATTGGAGTAACTTGATGCCTGAAAGGGTGCAGGGTTGGGCTAAATGTCAGCTGCTAGCAGTAGATTCAGCAGTATACTTATGTGAATCTATTGTTTTATGTTTTTGTGGAAAAGCTGGTGATAGTACGTTTGAACCTTTTTTGGAGGTATAGAGTATTTTAGGCTTTATGAGCTTTTTGTAGTGATTTTTATTTAGTTAGTTATTTGCATTTGTTTCCAGGATAGAGCAGTGATCTCTGTGGACCTTTTCCACACACAGCTTGGGAACTAAGTGGGGGCCTATACTAAACAGGATGGATGAAGGGATTACATTGTAATAATGTATCTTTTGGTAATAGCTGAAGTAGTCAGAGAGTTGTGTGTGGTAAGACATAGAGTAGGTTAATAATATTAATATGAAGGAGGTTAGAGTGAGGCATTTTATTATAGTAATGGTTTAGAGTATGGGATGTTTTAAAGAAGCGCATATTTAGATGGTGGGGAGTAGAATAGTGGTATTGTCACTAATGGTAGTAAGGAAATGTAAGGAGTTGCTATTGATTGGTTAGATTTTGGTTGAAGGAAGTTGTTGTGGATTGGTAGTATTGTTTTGTGGGTGTGTCAAAATATTTGCCATTTCTAGTCATTTGGTAATGTAAGAGGTTGTTATTGGTTATTTGAGTTTTTGCAGGAGGAAGTTGTGAATTGGTAGTATTTTTGTGAGGACGGGGCTAAGATAAGATGTAAATGTAGAGGGTGTGGAGGTGGGTGAGACATAAGGATAGGGTAGGGGAATGGAGCAGGTTGCACCTAGCAGTATTGTAGTTTGGCCAAAAACTATCTGAGAAGATTTCCTGACTGCAGAAAATCATTTTTATTCAGATTAAATTTAATTAGTGGTGTTTGTAGTACTCTACAAATTGACAGAAATTTTTTCTATGAAGTAAGGAAAACATATGTTACAGCTGCAAAGCAAGAAAAAACAGAGAGACAGTGTTTGAGGAGGTGATGCACTATTCTAATGGGAGGGTGACTACCTGGCAGATTGCATTTGAAAAAATACACTATTAACTGGATTTTTTTTAGGCAATATGTATAGGTTAAGTTCAAGAGGTAGTCTATTTGTGTGGTGGAAATAATGTCATATTAAAGGGAGGGTAACTAACAGGCAGATTATATTTGAAAAATGAACTGTTAAACTGGGACCAATGTCTAAATCAGTTGTGGACTTCTGGACCCCTGTTAGTCATAACAGACAAGACTGCAGTGATGTGATATGTAAACAAACAAGGGGGACCAAAGTCATACCCTCTTTGCGGACTAGTCATGAGTGCCTTGGGAGTGGGCAGTATAAAACAACCTCATTCTGCAGGTTGCATACATTCTGTCAGAGCAGAACACAATAGCAAAACCTTTGAGTAGATTCTGGAAATACCCTAGTGAGGCGACACTACAGAGGTCTTTCAGACGATTGCCACCTGTGGAGAACTCATAAAGTTGATATTTTTGTTTTATCAAACAGCTAATCCAGTTCTGTTCCAGGACACCTTGCAAAAGACTGGAAACAGATGCATTTTCTTTCCCATGGACAGGAATTGTCCTTTATGTCTTCCGCTCTTTCCTCTGATAGCCATAGTTCTTCTAAAGATCAAGACAGACTTGCCATTGATGCTTCTGATCATTCCCTTTTGGCCCAAACAACACTGGTTCTCCCTTTTCATGCTAAAGGCAATTACCAAAAGCTTCATCACATAATGTATTTGCTAATGCAGGACAAGGGATCTCTAATCTACCTCACCATTCAAAATCTCCACTTGAGAGCATTTATGATAGGTTCTGATCCCATTAGGCACCTTCTGATCCCATTAGGTACCTTTGTCAGGGGATATGCTGCAGTTAATAATGGAGGTTAGAAAACTTCCTGCTTGATAAATATTGCTTAGCCAAATGGAAAGTATTCTCTAGTTGGTGCCATTTAAGAGAGCAATATCCATCCAAAGCAGGGGCTCCGTTGGGTGCTTTGGTATTTGTGTGAATTGCTAAACTCAGGACTAGCATACATTTGTATAAAGGTACACTTTTCCGCTATTTCTGGGGGGGGGGGTTCTGCCTCTGGGTTCCCCATGTCTCCCTTATTTCACGTTAGAGAATTCTTGAAAGTGGGTTTTTATATTAGCATGGAAAGCACCTGCCTGCTTTGGGATCTTAATTTTGTATTGGAGAAGTTCACTCTCTCCTCTTTTGAATCTACAGCCAGTTCTCCTTTAAAATTTCTCATAAGGAAAACTGTTGTGTGTATTGTCTGACTTCAGATCGATGAGTATCTAAATTGCAGGCCCTAATGTCTACTTAACCTGTCTTGATTTATCACCACGACAGCTACAAGTTGTTTCTGAATATTCTTTAAACAGATGATTCATCTCAACGTGTTCTATTCTTTTGTCCATAGTCAGATGAGATTTTACCTGGACAGTACTAAAGATTCTAGGAAATCCAACCAACTTCTTACTTCATTTGATGAAGAAAAAAAAAAAAAAAGAAAGAAAAGACATGGCAGCCGGTATCTAGACCATCCTTTTCCAAGTGGCTGTCTCAGACAATCCTGTTTTGATACTCTAACCATGATGTAAGCCCCCCAGAAAGTCAAAGCTCACTGTACAAGAGCTGTGACTACTACTGAGGCTTTTAGAAAGGGTTGACTGTCTATCCTAGGAGCAGCTACTTGGTCCTCTGTACACACCTTTACTAGAGATTACAAGCTAGATTCAGTTAGCTAACCTACACAGTTGTACTTTCAGTTTGGTATCTATATAAAAGAAAAGTCTGAAGTATTCACTGCACTCACCTGTTGCAATATACTAATGTCACCACTGTTTTAAAAAAAGACGACTAGATTAAACCTTGAAAAAATCTTCTTGTCAAGATTTTAGAAGCTGACAAGAGAGTTACAGAAAGTACTGGGTAACTGTCCTATATTTATTAATAAGAAGAAATCTAATTTAAAGTCAGTATTAGAATATTCTGAAGTTAATAGAAGTCACGGAACAATTCCAAAAAAAAGACTCGCCTTTTGTAATAATTTTAAACAATGGACATTTCTGACTCCCCTTCTTGTTACTATGGCAATACTGGAATCAGTTATGAGATACTTGGTTATTTTCAGTGTGCATCTAACAATGTATATGCAACTTCATGTATTGCATGTTTCACATATGTTGGATGAAGGATCTTTGAATAGAAGGATTTATGAGCACAATTACTCTATTATTAAAAATATAAAAGAAATGTTCATTTTAGGCATTCAGTTGTATGTACTGATTTCAAAAGATTTTTTTTATTTTATTGTGTTAACTGTTTTGAAAGGTGACTTTAGAGGTGGTGCTTTACCAAACACACTTGATTGTAAGGAACAGAAGTGACATGTTTTGTTTAAAGCAAGTGTAGGTAAAGGGTTAAATGATAATTTGAGTTGTAAAGCACTTTTAAAGAAACACCATTAAAATGTTGATTGAATTGACAGTTCTTTTGGTATGCATTCAGTTATCTGAAGAAATCTGTATTACTTTGAAGAGGTAAAGACACTAACCAGTTTGCGTTATTGTTTTATATTCTGTATAATAAACCTGAATTCTTGGTTCATTACTTGGGTGTTATGCAATTTATTGGTTTTATTCATTAATTAATTAATTTATTTTTATTTATTTATCATTTGTTAACCGGGAAAGTCCGACTTTGAACGAGGCCAATTTTCAGCGGAGGCCCAGGGAGAAATGCTCCAGATGCATGTCTTTGTAACGTGGGAGGAAACCGGAGCACCCAGAGGAAACCCATACAAACACAGGGAGGACATGCAGACTTCACACAGAAGGCACCCCAGCCGAGAATTGAACTGGAGAACCTCTTGCTGTGAGGCGACAATGCTACCATTGCACCACTGCGCCGTCCGATGGAGTTTTATGGAGTTTATTCATACAGGTACCTTTTGACTTTTCTTTTAATTTTGCATTCTAGTTGTACATTCTTTAATGCCCATGAGGTGCCTTGAGATGCATACCTTTTCATGTTTCATTGTCCTGGGACACTACTAATCATTGATTGAAAAGCAATGGTTTTGTAGTAGAAGACCATGCAACTCATTAAGTAATGAATCAAAGCCCCCCACAAATGTGCTGTTGTCATGAGCTCATCAAAGTAAATGTTTTTACAAATCCATTAACTCACCTCCCTTTACTTCATAGCACAGCCTCTATGACACATACTAAGTAATTTCTTTTGTGTAACTTCTTTCTGCACCCATTATGTGTTACTAGAGCATTTTCACAAACCTTAACAAATGCAGTTTTAGCTTTTGGAGCACTTTGTGCAGAGTGCCATATGGACTATGCTGATGGGTGTAGAACAGGTCACCTATGGATTTATGGGATCATGATTCACTGAAATTGGTAGACCAAGAGAGTATTTAGTGGGTGTACATCATAAGTATCATTGCTACTGGAGTCATATACCTGATTGGAATATCTGTTACAGATGGACCTTGGTTCTTTAGTTATCAGATATATCATAATGTGCCCTCTCAAGCTGTGTTCATTAAATGTGATGGCAATCTATGTATTCCAGCTCTTTTTTGCTACCTGAAGTCAAGGCTTTCTGTGGAGGCTTTGTAATGCTATGATTGTGTTTGGGCCTTGCCATTCTTATCAGCTCATGTTAAAACATGTCTGCTACAGACTGCATTCATGTTTTACTGACTTTGTCAAGTGTAAATGACATCTCTGTGACACAGTCCCCAGCAAGGCTTCTTGTGGCAATCATCTTCATCTTCAGTGCTTTTTATCATGAAGAAAAGCATGATTCTTACATATACAGTATGCATTTTGATAAAAAAAATATTTGGCAGGGAAGGATAAGTCTGGTAACATTTATTGAACATAAACCATTACAGAACACTGCTTCTACCACTACTTGTCTTTCAGAAGTAGAGCATAAATCTGTAAAAAAAAAAAAAAGAAACCTGTGATCTCTTGCAGGAAAAAAGAACAGTGTCTGAACACTTGCCTGGCTGTTTAAAGTATCTGATTATACCACATTCAATTTAATCTTAAGTGTTTTTGCATTTTTACTATTTCCTCTTCCATTAAACTGCAGCTTAGTTAAAATAGCCAATATTGTCATTTCTTGGTGATCTAGTTTGTGTAGTTAATAGATCTTCCATTTTGTAGATTTATTAGATAATTGTTCCCACCACCTAATTGTTTTTCCTGTAACTTTTCACTTTCTATTACTTTTACAACTTTTTTTGCATGAAAGTACATTTTTTTCAGTTGGCTTTCTAGTCTAAGTGTAACTTGCTGAGGGTAATAGTGCTTATTCAGTGGCAGGGAATAATTTGCTGCTGTTTCAGAGGTAAACATTATTGACTGGAGCTCTAGCTACATTCTTAATGGTTCTTTAATTTCTTCTACTCAATTTAAACAGTGCGTGGGGGTGCTTTGCATAGCACTGCACAATTCTGTATTCAACAGAACCGTTTACTTTCGCATTATCTCCTAGGATCCTTAGTCAAGTCCTTCTCCTAGTAATAGCTGTATAAATTACAGAGTCAAGCTGTGCTGCATCACTGCATGCCAAAGATAGTCTCATAAGCAATCTCGACAAATTTTTTTGCTACTTTCCCAATGTGGTGCTCAAACCAAATTTTTACTAGCGACACTTTTTATTATACCCGAGATCAGTATCTTGCCTATGAACCAAAATGCTCTGTCTTGGCAGTTGCATGACGAGACTGGTTTTGGGTAAAGAGGCATTTCGCTACTTATGTGGAGACTTAGATTAACTTCCTAGATACTACTACTCCATTTTTTAGCCAACATTAGTAAGCATCTGGAACGTTGGAATTACACTTCCCATCTGCGTCTGCAGCCAACTTTCTTGAAATGGGCATTCTGAGACAATTTACCAATTGTATCATGTTTATTGACAGCCAACTACTAGTTAAACAGACTGACACAGTGTGTGTGAGAGAAGTGGTTATATAATGTTATCAAAGGCAAATCCCTCAAATGAAGTATGTACAAAAAAAAAGTGGTCTGTCAGTTCTGCACAGTACATTATGCCAGTCATACATAGCTCACACCAAACACATAGACCTACATGTGCTGAGGGTCATAAAAGCAACCTAGCTAAGTCACAAAGGCTTCCTAAATGTAACCTAAGAAATTCATACACTCAGCAATCTACATAAACACAGCACAGACAACACCTACCATGAAGCACACATCTGTGGTAACGTTAATTCATTTCAAAAGCCTATATGGCATACCCCTACACAGTCCAGTATCCTAGTCACTGGAAACTTCCCAGTGAGATGCATTGACATACCAGTCAACAGGCTGTGTAAGGGGAGGGTCATGGTCATTTTCCTGTTGGTGCCAGCATTCGATACATCACACGTGCACTGATGTCTTTGCACAACGAGTATACATATGAAACAGTCATTGTACATGTGGGTGTACATGACTTGAAATGTACCTCCATAGACTAGCTGAAGCGAGACGTGATGGGACTCTCGGAATATGTGCCTGGGGCAGATATGAACCTCACCTTGAACAGTATTCCGCCACCATTAAGAATGATGCCACAATATGAATAAAAGAATATTGACTTCAGCAATTGGCTTAGACTGTGGTGTCATTCAGAGGAGGGTGCAATGTATATCCACCTAATAAGAGATGGTAGATAGTCCTAACTGTTTTGTCAGGGATGGTCTATACCTCATCCCCCAAAGCTTCCGTATATTGGCCAAAAACTTGTCCAAGGCATAGTGCTTTTTCTTCTAAAGCTTCTAGTGTAACTAAACAGAATCTACACGGTATTAAGGTACTGCTGTTCAATGCTAGGAGCCTAAACAAAATAACTCCACAGCTTGTAGGCACTACTTGCCCTGAAAAACACTGATATATGCCTTGTCACAGAGACCTAGTTCAATATCCGTGAAAGTACACCATTAGAGCTTCAGTTCGTGCAGGTCCACTGCATTAGACAAATACATTGCAGGCAAAGGTAGGTCTATAGTCTTAAAAAAAAGTCTCACATGCAGACTCATTAAACAAGATAATGACCTGGAACACAGCAACATCTGAGTTACTATGGACAGAAACCCTTTACCACATCATAGCTAGCTAGAGGACCCCATCTATGTCATTCTAAGCCCAGATCTTCTACCTAATTAGTATGGAGTTCCTGTGTTTTAAGCCAAACACCATTCTCCTAGGAAGACTGCCCATCCTCAAGCAAGTATACCTAGAGATTTCTAGACTTCATTAATGCATACTCTGTGGGCCACTTTTTACACGCTCCAACTAAAATCACAGACTTGGTCCTTGCCAATATGGGGCAGCTTTGCACAAAGACTGAAGTCTAAACCATTCTCTAATAACTCATTAGTTAGAGACCGTGCAAAGGCTAATTTACCAAAACTGAGTGATGATCTGGCTAAATTCAAGCCCCACTTCACCTCAGTGATCTAGCTGCTCCCCTTTACTGCCAAATTCTGCATCTGTACCCCTCAGAAGTAAGTACAACACCAAATTCAAAAATAACCTCCTATGGCGGAACCCCAATATAAACAAGCCCTATAATAAAAGAAAAAAAAACTCATTATATGCAAAACTAAATCTAACTCTTAAGAATCCTGATCAAAATAGTCAAAGCAGGATATGAGGTAAAAATAGGCACCCAGGTGAAAGATAATCACAAAGCCTTCTTTAACTATTTTAGAAACAATGTAAAGTATTGTGCTAATAGTAAATGCATACTTAGACCCAGAGGGCATAGCCAAACTACTGGCCGACAAATTCAGTTCCATTTACACCCCCCGTCCCCTCCAGTATTCTCAGGGAAATGCCTACATCTGCACCTCCCAAAACATCTCCCGAGAACAAGTTCTCAAGGCTCAATCTAAGGCCAAGAACACTGCATTTGTTGGGCCAGATAACATACCAGGCTGACAACTTGTTAGCCTGAAACATGACTTGTCAGACCCCCTACAGAAGTTATTCAGTGTTAGTCTCAAAACAGTCTTTTTGTGCCAGATGAGTGGAGGACAGCAACAGTCATGACCTTATATAGTGGTGGGACTGCAATGGACCTGAGTAATTATAAACACATAACCCTGACCAGTCTCATTTGTAAATCTATGGAAAAGATCATTATGGAGTTAATAAATAGGGATGTAGGTAACCTAGGGACTATCAACATGTCCTAGTTCAGATTTTTCAAGGACAAGATCTGGCTACTTAACCTGGCTGATTTTTTTGAAAAAGTCAGTGAGACAGTAGATGATGTCAGATCAGCACATGTTGCATAACTGGACGTTACAAAGTCATTCAACACCATTCCACACTCAAGCATCATAGATAAACTCTTCCAGCTAAATTGTTAACCCCCTATATAGGTTAATAGGTGTATACTTGGCTAACGACCACTGGGGCCTTTATAAGCCTAGGAAGGTGTTCCAATTGTATCCTGCAAGTTTACATGCCTTAGAGGTTATTTTAAGGGATATATATATATATATATATATATATATATATATATATATATATATATATATATATATATATATATATAAGCTAGGGCAGGATTTACAGACTGCCTCTGTCTATTGGAGACATATTTGCTTAACCTGGAATATATTTTTAATTTCCCATCCACTGATCCTGGTTTCTCTGTATAGTAATGGGAGAGCTCTGCTTCACATGAATGGGAAGCCTGTTGCAGTAAAGGGGAATACTCAGAGACATATACCTGTCTTTCCAGTGTGTCCTATTTATGTCGCAAGCAAAGTTTAAATCCCTATAATGAGTAATTCTGATGATATTCATTTTGCGAAGATGCAAAAGTTCCATCAGACTAGGATCAAAGGATGCCTTTTATGCCGGGTATAAGTAGTCTGCAAGAAAAAGAGTATAAAGATAGGGCATTGAGGTAATCTGCATAGGACATGCTGTTTACTCCCTGTATTCCCTGTGAATGTTCCAGGTGTTATATGTGGCTGGTCAGGTAGATCCCGAAGGAGGTGTTGTACCTAATGATGGGCCTGATGAGAGCGTAATACAGTGGAATAGTCGCTGTCTTGGACCTAGATGATAGACTCTTGCTTACAACTTGAGCAACATAGAGTGATTTCCTTACTATCTTAGACACATGTTGGTTGAAAGTCAGGTAATTTCCCAGGGTGGTTTACTGCCCAAAGGGTACTATTATGCATGTCTTGACACTGAGTTTTAAGCCATGACTTTGGCACTAGTCATTTGTCTATGTTGGACCTTCCTGTAGGATGTTAGTGTCCTGGTGGGATTCTCTGATCGCTCCCAGTCTGCAATCATCTGCAGTCATGGTCAGCCGCAGGCCTTTGATATTGGCTTTGACTTCCTAGAAGCAGATGCTAAGAAGGAGAGAACCAAGCACAGATTCCTGAGGAACTCCACTAGTGACTGTCCTCTTTTTGGAAGTGGTCTGTCCTATTCTAACTTCCTTGGCCCTCTCTGAGACCCATCTGGCTATCAAGTGCATAGCATAGAGGGTTAATGACTATATCCATGGGTTTGTTTAGAATGCCTGAGTGGAGTATTGTATCAAATGCTTTCGCTAGGTCAAGGTAGGCAATATGCACCATTTTGCACTTGTCTATTGCCTTGGTGACCTTCTCAAAAAAGTCCACCAGGTTGACTAAGCATTATCTACCCTTGATGAAACCAAGCTGGGTTGGATCAGGGTTTGCAGGTTTCCTGTGTGTTTATTAATCATCTGTATGATAATTCTTTCCTTGGCTTTGAAGATGACAGTAGTCAGACTTGTGGATCTGAAGTTCCCAGGATCTGTTGATGGCCTTCCCTTGGGCAGAGAGATGACTGTTGCAGTTCCTCATCTGCATGATCCAAAGCCTGTCTGGAGGCTATGGCTAAACAGTAACTCCAATGATCCCCATAGGTCATGTTTCTGGCTATTTAACAGGCATCCCTGGATATTGTCAGGGCCCCTTGATGCTGTATCTTTGTCCTTAAAGAGCGCATTTTGGACCTTCTTCTGTTGATAGTTGTGGGGAGTTGTTTGTATTTCCAGGGGGAGAGAGAGGGGGTAAAGCTGGAGTTGAATTTGACAGCCAGCAGATTTGCTTTATTTTGTGCCTCCATTTAGATGGCCTCATTTAAATCAATTCTGCATGCATACTGTTGTATGCTACATTTGAGGTTTTGGGCATAGCTAAAGAATGACTTGGGGATGTCCTTTGCCTGGAAGGCTATCTTTACCTCAAATTTGGGTTTAATAAATGTAATAACCTTCTTAGTTGTTTATTTAGATTGATGAAGGTATTTTTATCATGCTAGGCGTAGCACTTCCTAATCTTGGCTGTGACTATTTTTCTTTTTCTTTTGTGTACAGCCTATTTGTTTTGATTCCACCAGGGTGGTTTGTTTTTTCAGTTAGTTCTAGATTTATGTCTGGTAGGCACAGCTGTCTCTGTGTATTTATTGACATGATTGTACAGGGTTTCTGTGAACAATTCAGCATAGGCAGCTGTGTTCTCAGGGTTTGTGGGATTTGCAATTTTGACACGTTCTCACTTAGTGGTAGGGAGTTTGCTTTAGCATTATTCATAAATGTTATGGGGTTAGCTAGAGTCACAGAACTGATTTTGATTACGAAGGAGACAACTTTGTAGTTTGACCTTCCCAGAGAGAGAACAGGGTTGGGGGGGTATGTATAGCATACTCCCATGTTTGCGAGGACCAGGTAGAGTATGTTTACACCCAGAGTGGCATATCTCTTTCAAGGTTTTTTTTTACTTCCAAAGTCGAGAAGTCTCGGTCTGTAATTTTGGGTTTGTATCTCAGTTTATAGTGGGGTAGTTGAAGTCACCCATGAGTTATAGTATTAGGTTCAATGGTTATATTAGGTGACTTACAAATTTTAAGGATGTTTTGGAAATCTGGGCATGCAGTAGCTAGAGCCTATCATCCTGTTTGACAAGCCTTGAGATAGGTTTGTTGGTGATATAGATTGGGACCCCTCTACCTTTGGTTCCTGCATGTGCAGTAGCTGTCCAGAATGTGCTGAAGGCATTGTTGTGCTGCACTGCCTATGTGCTGTCTGTGGCTTTAAGCCATATTTTAGTAACTGTACAGATGTCCACATTCTCCGGGGTGAGGAAAGCCTGAAGAGAGTGTAGTTTCTTGTTTAGTCTCCTGTCATTGAGCAGTAACACATTTCGACTCCCTTTGGTTGATTTTGCTATGTCTGAGGATGTGTTAGTCTGGCATTGCATGTTAAAGGCACTATGGAGGACAGTGCTTAGCTAATAATCAAAAGCCTAGAGGGTACAGGTGCAGACCATCCACAGCAAAGCAACATGGTGAATTGACCATATCCTGCCATGCCAACAAATATTGTACCCTCTTTCAAATGACTAGAAGCTTAACGAATTGTTGAATTCTGTCTTCTTTTGTTCATATTGTGTCATCATGCTTGGTGTAGGCAGAATGTTGTTCATTGCTGTGCATATACCAGCCTCGCTCAGATACTCTGAGAGCTCCATAACTTTGTTCATATAATCCAGGGAGGTACAACTCAGATCGTTTTCACTCACATGGAGTATGACTGAGTCATACTGATGCTTGTTATATAATCACTTCAATGCTTAGGTGATTTGCCCTGCAGAAGGCTGCTTTTTGCCTTCCAGTAGATGACAGGAGCTTTAATAAAACAGCTTCCCCTAACTAGAACTACCCTGGTGTAGATGTGAGAAAAGAAGCAGCATACTCCATATTTAAGCAAATGTCTTAGAACATCTAAAACAAGAAAAAAACCTGCACCTGTTTCTAAAGAAAGGGTACCTGCAATAACCCCCTCAGCAATCCAACATAATCATCAAAACATAACATAGTCTTGTCTTTATCATCATTTTGATCAAACCACATGTAAATATACAAATATGCCTTTATTTTATAAATCATTCATAGTTTAAAGTTTAGTACTGCCTGACTGCTGCAGTGTTAGTTGCATTAGTTGTACATATAAGTAGATTTAGTGATTTAATTCTTTATATATACATTAACGTTGTTAACATAACTAGAAAAAGTAGAAGAAATGGCACATTACTATGTTACAACAGATTGTAGATGTGTCTTATTATCTTAATAACTTTGTGTTATGTTATGTCAAATCTTTAAATGTATATACCTCCTGTAAGTGCCTAGTTCATAGCTGAAAAAGGGTCTAAGACCAGCCCATCTATCTTAACTCGAAGAATCCTGTAGCACCTTTTGTATAATTCAGTTAACTCCAGTAGTACAGTATAATGTCCAGACCTTTCTTGGGTCTGACTTCTTTAACTAAAATGACTTATTTGCTAATAATAGTCATTATTAGAAAGGACAAAAACTTACTACAAAGTAGCACTAAGACTGTTAATCTACAATATCCTGTAGTACAGAAATTACTGAAATCAGCTTGTCTGTTTCGTTTGCAAAGTTTTCACCCTTCTTCCTTATTTTTTTAGTTTTTAGAGCAACTAAATAAAAAGCATTCTTTATTAAAAAAAATCATTTTTTACTTACATTTTACTTAAAAAAAGATGGGAAGTCAGCAGTGCAGGCAATGCTGGCAACACCTACAACTAGTGGGAAGCTATCATTATGCGGTAGAGAGTACTTCAGCACCCTGGATAAGTTCAGTGCATTGAAGACCATGACAGAACCAGAGAGAGACAGAGCCACAAAGCCAATTTCAGTAAAATATTTAATAATAAATAAATAAATAATAGTAATATTATAAAAAAAATAAAATAACATATAATACATATTATAAAGAACAATAAAAAGCATTCTAATAATAAAAAAGGCAAGAATGTAGAGTAGAGTTTGTGTGCGTGTGTGTGTGTGTGTGTGTGTGTCTGTGTGTCTGTGTGTGTACACATATATATATATATATATATATATATATATGTGTGTGTGTGTGTATTTAAACACACCCACATATACACACGCGCACACACACACACACACACACACACACACACACATATATATATATATATAAGATAATATGGGGCAGGGGGCATGAAATAGTGAAAAAGGGATTCTTAGTTGAGTAAAATCTGACAAAGGAATCTCTAATTAGAATTTAATGTAACAAGTGATACTATATACTTGATGTATATCAGTAGAGTTATCTAAACATTATATTTTTAGAAATCAGAAAAAAGGTACACAGGCATAATGCCATCTAATATGATATAGAAATCCTGCAACACTAAGCTGTACGTTGTACATAGTATAGGTATGTGAAAACTCATCAAAGAAATAATGTGCAAATACCAGGATCATTACTGCAGGTTACCCTCTCTCACTCCCTCCTTTTTCTTCTGATTGCTTGGCATGTTGCCTAGATTGGGACTT